>NC_056751.1:69040278-69340278 GCF_019279795.1 Protopterus annectens
GGGTTAGGGCGCGGGTTAGCTGAGTGTGCGATAGTGACGGACCTTAGGGTAAGGGTTTGGGTTAGGGTTGTACATAGTTCTGTGTGTGAGGTTTAGTGTGGGTTTGTGAGGATTTTGGTGTGCTTGTGTTCTGTGTGTGGTTTTTGGACAGGGGATGTGTTTTGTTAGTTGATTGTTGTTATTGTGGTGTGTGCAGTGTATGGGGTTTTGTGTTTGTGGACCGTCGGTTACTTGTTTGTCGGGCATGTGAGGTGTCGTGTTTATGGTTTGTCGATTATGTGGTGTCGATGTTTCTGTTGTCGGTGAAAGTTGCTGTCGATGTTATAACCTAGAACCATATATATAAATATATATATATATATATATATATATATATATATATATATATATACACACACAGAGAGTGCAATGCACACACTCACACACATAAATGTTGTACTTTTGTAACATTTTGAGGTCTGTGTTAGGATTTGCTAATTTTTACAGTTTTTGTCATGGTTTTATTTACTTTAATCTAAGAACTGAATTAATTTTGTTAGTAATGCTATTTTCTGATTGGCTATTTGTGGTTAATATTTAATTTGTTATTACCTTATCTTTTTATTTATTTATTTTTTAATTTTGATAATGTTGAATGTCTTCTTACAGGGTTGATTACCATGGAGAATGTTGTTAAGGAGGCATGATTTATTTTTATACATATGTGTAATATATGAAATTACATTTCTTTATAATGAAATACATTCTTTATTGTTTTATTTTACCTCCTTGTTTTACAGTATGTCTAGCCTTGGATTTTAATTGTAAAGTTAGGTGGGTTTTAGTGTTTTTGGGGGATTGTATTTGCTTTGTGTGTGGAGTGCATGAACTTTTATTTTAGTTTCCAGCAAGTATATAAATATTGTAAGCTTAGGGGATTGTTTAATAGGTATTATAATGTACACTGAGGATGCAGACAAATGTTCGGTGATAGTCCACAGGGTATAGACAAATGTTTGACAAAGTAAAAATGTAGATAACCAAAAATGTTTACACAGTACACAGATAACTGTTTACCACACCCTTTGTAGGGGTCACAGTGTTACTGCAGTTCAAAGGCAGACATCCTGTGTACCAAAGCTCCAGAGCTGTATTACATCCCAATTTACAATAATGCAGTAAGAGGATTGTTCAATGGGCTCCAGTAAAAGTACAGCTTATGATCCCCTTCAGCAACATATTAACCCCTTTAGATTGCGCACACAAACAAACTCACACACACATTATAACTAAGACAGAATGGTGCACCCACGCACCCAAAGTACATAGATTAGATTTTTATTATGTCACCAATATTTCAGCATAGCAGCTACAAAATGCTTTGATATAAATGGATGGGTTGTTCTTACATTAATGTAGCTAAGTACAGGCCCATAACATGGCAGGACTCTCTGTTTCTATGATATTGATATCATATTGTAAAGCTCAAATAAGGCGCAAGTGATCACTAGTAGACAGAATATGCAATGCTCACCCACCTTTCAGAAACTTTACATATGGAGATGTAGTCCTGCTGCTTTCCATTGTCTTCTTGTACACTGCAGATTGTCACTATGTAGTTACTTATATCTGACCTGCAAGGTCTCTGTTGTAGAATCCCTTTGCACATTATATGCTCTTCATATGTTTGCATCATAGTGTTATAGTGCTGTGTACTGTATGAATTCTCTTGTATTATTTCCAAAACAAATAATGTGCTGCTCCTCTGTGCACTTATAGCATAATGTAGCTCCCTGCCTGCTACATAGAAGTAGACTACATAGTGATTCTCTACTTTGCACATTAGTGTAACTGAGTGTCCGATACACAGTTTAAATGTAAGTATGTAAGACATACAATGATGTACCCCTCAATGCCTGATACAATTACGTACCTCTATGTCCCATTCTGAGATAGCTATTTTAACACCACTTCTGAAATCCTGACTAATTCAAAATCTTTCTACTGGAGACTCCAAATATTCATTAATAAACTGATCTACACTGCAGATTGCTAGCATACCCAACATTGCCTTGGCATTATAGATGCTAACTTCATTTTTCAAATAGTTAACCATCATACTAGGGGCCCCAGGATCCTTGATTGTTTCCTCACAAATATGGTCACTTCTTGTACAACTCCATATGTATTATCCTCCCTTGTTAAATCAATCAGAGACCTTTTTCTTTGGAAGTGGCGATACATCCCCTGCAGATACATTTGTCTTTAAGGGCCTCTCAAAAATAAATGTTTAGTTACTTAATGACCTAAATAAATTTTTTGTAATCCTCCGTTGATAGAACCCTTCGGTTATGCTTCTGCCTATCCTGTGACTTCTTCCACTTAAAAGTTGTACTGATAAGGCAGTCTCTGACAACACCAAGTACCATTAGGAATTTGAAAACAAACCCCTATGGTGAAATGGCTGTATTAATAAATCATATAACAAGGGGAAAAAAGTTACTTAATGCTTATAAGAGGTCTCATTCATTTTTCCTTAAGAGCAGGCTTAAGCAAAATATTAAAATTTTACAGGAACTATTAGGAAACTCAAAACTGAATGTGTGTTTGAAATAGCCACTAAAATCAAAAATAATTACAAATCTTTCTTTAACTATGTCAGGGAGTTAAGAACTCACACACAATGTTTGGAGATAGTCCACTGTAATGTCACCCACTCTGACACAAAAGAAATGGCTATTATTCTAGCTAACAAATTTAGTGCAAATTTTATTCCATTTAGACTTGCAGCTATTTCACAGTTTCCACAGTTCCAGCCATCCCTTTAATTGCTATGTAACAACTCCTCTCATCCCTTTTGAAAGCTAACAATACCTCATCCATGGACTCTGATAATATACCATGTTGTCTGATTATTAGTACCAAATATGGCCTGTCTGAAGCAGTACTTAACATGTAATCTAAGCCAAGCCTCTCCACTTGTTGCTGGTTACATTCCTGAAGCCTGGAAAACAGCCATTGTATTGTCATTATACAGGAGTGGCCCAACCATGAACCCTGACAACTGTTGACCCATTACTTTTATGAGCCACATATATAACGCTTTGGAATGTATTATCTCAGTCCTTATTAATCTGGGCATTGAAAGTTTCTTAACCCTGGACCCTCATCAATGTTGCTTTGTCAAAGGAAGATCGTACCTCTCTAACTGTATGAACTTCTTTGAAAATGTCACCAAAGCAGTGATCGGTGGTTCTGCAGTACATACAGCATATCTGAATCTGACCAAGGCCTTTGACACTATTCCCTATGCAAGCATTATTGACAGACAGCTTATAAATCTGAATATAAATCCTTATGATATACGATGGGTAACTAACTGGTGGTCTAACAGAACACACATGCTTAGTGTCACAGGTGCCATTTCTGAAAGCAAAAAATGTTACCAGTGCTGTACCACACGGCTGTGAGAGGAGTTCTTTCCTATTTGGCATCTATTTATCAGACCTTCAGGCCAACACCTTTGGCCTACAGTTATCAAAATTTGCAGATTACTATAAATCAGGAGTTGTTATCTGATCTTCCCCTGACTCACATTTGCTTCAACATGTGTTAAACTATGTTAACAACTGATAAGGGCACTGGTCCCAAATTAAATGTGAAAATATATAATATAGTTTATTCTGGTAAACAAAACATTTTTCCATACCATGTAAGTGGCACACCTCCAGAGTCCGATGCTCTCATAACAGATCCAGGCACTCTTTTTGATAATGCTCTATCTTTTGACCATCATGTCCCAACAGCAGTTCAGAAAGCCTTCATCTAATTTCCAAAGGTGTCTCCTCTAGATTCAAAGACATCTTAATTCCATTTTACTCATATCTCATCAGACTCATTATTGAATATAATGCCTATTTTGGCATGTACTTGTCATATCACTCAGCTTGAGAGAACACAGAGGATCATAACTAGAAAGAACAGTGACCTCAGAAATCTTAGTTATTAGGACATACTGGCAGTCCTCTCTCTATACACAGTTTCTTATAGACTCCTCCATGGGGATCAATGTCTAGCCCTTTGAGCTATGAAGGACCCTCTTTGTCTTGCTATTCCCCTACAGAATTAATGGTTCCGGAAATACCAGGTTAAGGGAACTAAAGCATTGTTAGGAGATTAATATAACACAGTTGCATGATAGATTTTTATCCCAGTGTATCCCCTACCTCTGGAACAAACGTCTACTTCAGGTCAAGTAGAGTAGCACTATTGCCACCCACAAGGTAAACCTAACCCCAGCCACAGATTCTCCTCTGGTCTCTGCAGTATTGCCCTCCTTGAGGCTGCAGGGAACTTTTGAATATGGGTTACTGGCCAGGAGTGTAATGGTATGCAGGCTGATTGCCTAGTACTTATTTAACAAATGGTGTACCTATACCTTTCTTGTGTTACCTCATGTATTTTTTAGTGAAATATTTTCAACTTTCTCCCTCTCTCAGATGGGTTCAGTTGTATAATAACAGAAAGCGTTATTATTTTGAGTGATAGGTCTTACCTCTGTTATGTTCCAGTGCAACAAATCCTTATTCCTACCACATACAACTGGCCATAAAATAAAATTGTTCAAATTCCTTCATATTGACAGTGATTATTGTTGTCTTCCAGTAGTCACCAAATTTGTAAATCTAACAATTATCCATTTTCTTTAACTCTAAAGACACCATTGTAAAGAAGAAAGGACTGATATAGATACCTGAGGCACCTCACTTAAAATTGTCCACAGGTAGATCATCCCTTGACATAACATCTTCTCTTACAAGCAATTATTAACCCAGCTAATAATAATATGTCTGTTATGGTCTAATATGTATATGCATTTCAGTTCATTGGAAACTGTCTAATACAATATCTAATACCTTAACTAAATCTAAACAAGCTACTAATGCACCAAAACCAGCATCAGTCATCTCAGGGTCTATATTACTTAAACGACCACTTAAATTATTGAGTGCAACATATACTCGGACAACTTAAAGTGAATGATGATGTACTCGATGGGCTAAAACATAGGAAACATGACTTTTGAAATGTTTTGTTTGGCCAAGTCAAAAATAAGTGACGCATTATGTCAGTTAAAGAACACATTTGCAGCAGAATGGCAATACAATCACTGAAGGTAGCCCCTGCTGTAAGGTAACGGCAAGTCTGTAATAACCAATTACATATGTAAGCATTGTCACTAAGCAGAACATACGTAGTATAATGTTGTACAGTAAGAATACAGTTTAAACAATAAAGTGAGTAATGGTAAAGCAGTAGTTGTAATACTGCAGGAGAGCGTAACGCTATGGCTAGCTTGAACTGCTTCGTTCTCACTTGGTGTTGTAGGAGACTATTACGAATATGTAAAGTCTCAAAAAGGAAGGGGGAGGTTTCGGATGCACTGTAGACACTTTCACATTTTTATTAGGGCATTGTTGTCTCTTACATCACTTGGGAGAAGGAGTTGGCCAAATTAAATTTTTCGACATTCTGATTTTCGACGAGGCTGGGCTTCCATTTATTGAACATTCATTTGCAATTGCTCGAATATGTTGTACTCGCTATATTAAGCGGTCGTTTAAGTAATATAGACCCGTGGTCGGGTCTATATTACTAAAATGACTGCTGAAAATATAGAGTACAACATACTCGAACAACTTAAAGTGAACAACAATGTAATTGATGGGCTAAAACATCAGAAACAGGAGGGTTTCCGTTTATTGAACATTCGCTTGCAATTGCTCGATTATGTTGAACTCGCTATATTAAGCGGTCATTTAAGTAATATAGACCTGTGGTCTCATTAATATAAGTATAACGTATATAAGCATAAAAAGCCAAACACATTGTGAAACAGGACATAGGGGATATTAAACCTTATTTGTATAAGGTAAAAGTATAAGTTTAAGCTTTTCAGATATTTTAATCCAGATGTTATGTTATTAGAGAGGTGCCATTCTATCAGATGTTAGACTAAGTTGGTTGTGATAATCCACCCATCAAGAAGTCATCAACCTCTTAGCGTTCTTCAGTTGATTTTCTTTCCCATTTCAGCACCCCTCAGCACCTATTCCAACAATGATAAACACCCATCAACAACTACTACACCCCCCTTCTTTCACACCTGTTCTCTGCTTCCGGACAATTAGATCCAAAGATATTCTTCCTGTTCTGGAACAAATTAAACCTAAAAGCCCACTTGGCACTAAGAGTCTTGAACCCTGATTCACTTATTACTGTAGTGAGTACATGTCATTTCCACTGCAGTATATTTACAGTTAATGCATTACATGAAATATTATACCTAATATCCAGAAATCTGCTATTGTTAAATCTTTGCCTAAAAAAAAAAAAAATCCCAGCAATCACTATAACTATCACAATGTCTCCATGCTTTCAGTCCTACGTAAAATTTGTGAAAGACATCTTTATATACAACTCACTCAGTGCATTAGCCAATACTACCTTGTTTCCCAAAATCAATAAAAAACATGGATTCTAGTCTAATCATATCATTTCCACATCCTGTAGATGCTCACAGACAACTTTCTTCTAGGAATTGATAAAGGCTTAGTTACCAAAGCCATTTTCATTAACTTCCCAGGACTTCTGATCTTGTAGATCAGTTTGTTCTCATAGACCATCTCAAGGAAATGGGAATTAGCCAGTATGCGCTACTCTGTTTCCAAAGTTAACTTTCTAATCATCAGATGTTAAGTTGTCAATCTCGCCTTCATTCTTGCTGGATGGGTTCGGAGCCGATCCTCGGCTCCAACTCGGCACTTGCTAAGCTTGAGAATCACTTTTACCAGCTCGAGGCAGCCCTATATTCCATGATGCAAGGCGGTAATTACCCAGATCTCATTTGCCACTTCGCTCATGAGGTCACCTTCTTTACCAGCTCCTGGTAAGTGAACTTTCTTTACACTTTCAAAGAGATTCAACCACCATAGTTTTAAAATTTTTATTCCCTGTTAAGTTAGTTGTTCCCGATTCACTTAGACCCTATTCCCGTTAGTTCCTCGACCCCTTTTTATATTTTTTCTGTCAGTCCGGCCTTAGGCCTTCCCATCCAACTTTTTCCTGTCAGGATTTTTTGTGTAGGTGTGTCTGTTCTTTGCTTTAATTAGTGTAATTAAGGACTGAGTGTGTGTGTGTTAGTGTCCTACTAGGTCATGTCAAAAGACACTAGGGTCTCAGGTTTTAAGAAGTGTGACTCGTGCTGTCAGAAGATGTCTCTGACAGACGGTCACACTTCTTGTATTTATTGCCTGGGACCCCTACACCTGTGCTATTTGTCATTCTTTCAGCCAGAGAGTCCTGCAGGAGCGTAGAAATAAGTTGATCCTTAGGGGTCTCCTTAAGCCTGAGAGCTCCCCGAGTAAGGTCAGTTCCGGGAAGCCCTCTAAGCCACCCAAGACCCAGACTTCGGTGTCCAAGTCTGTGGCCTTGGTTCCGACTCCTCCAGAATCGATATCGGCTCCGTCTGAAGCCAATCCTTCCTCCTTGGAAGTTTCTGTATCGGTGCCGATCGGCACCGATACCCTGGCTTCGGCACCCGTGTCGGCTCCGGCTGGAGCCGATACCCTAGCTTCAAAGCATTTTTCGGCTCCGGCTGGAGCCGAGACGTCTCTACCTCAGCTCGGAGCCAACAAGCTGTCAGCTCCAACTGGGACCGAAGGTTCGTCGGCTCCGATGGCTCCGTCGAGGAAGAGGTCTAGATCTCCTTCACTGGAGTCTATCCACTCGGCTCCGGCCTCCCCCTTACTTTCGGAGCAGAGCCATCGGAGCCGATCGTCAAGGTCTTCCAGGCTCTCAGACCATGATTTGGAGAGAGTGGTGAGTAGACTACTAAAATCACAGGCATTGGCCCAGATGCTCCATAGCCCGTCTCAGCAGACGACCGCTATTCCACACCCTCCTGAGATTCCTCCTTCGACTCTCCTTCAGAGCTCGGAGCCGGAGATTATTGGTACCGTGACTGCTGCGGCTTCGGAGCCGATACCACACCTTTCGGCTCCGTCGTCTTCGACTCCTATCTCCTCCTCGAGACCGTCCTTGGAGGGATCCGGTTGTTGGGCTTCCCTGGTCGGTTCTGAGGGGGCGAGTGGCATCGGACCCTTGTCCGACCCCGCACTCCCTCTCGGAGCTTTGGCCTTGGTGAGCTCGGCACCAACATCTGCTTCAGAGCCTTCCTTTTCAGTGGGGCCAGGGATCCCCGTTTCTTCGGAGCAGGGTCTCTCGGCCCTCCCTGGGAGGGGAGCCTTCGAGGTGATGAGGAGTGTGCTAGCCCCCGAGCTTAGTCAGCAGTCGGTTCCTTTAGCTCCTCCCTCTACGGTGCCTGTAGATGTCTCTTCCCACTCTCTTGCTCCTGGACCCAGAGATCCATCGCCCCAGGTTTCCCCACTGGGAAGAACGTCCTCTTCCGAGGTTTCTCCTGATCCTTCAGGAGAGCCCCCGCGTAAGAGGACCTGCAAGAGGAAGCACTTAGACTCCCCTGAGTCTACAACATCAGATACTGACTTAGATGAGTCGGAGGGGTCCCCAAGATCCCCCTCTGAGGACGTCTCCTTTTCAGACATCCTAGAACTCCTAAAACAGAGGGGAAACTGGCACTCCATTAATCCCTCCGAGGATGAGTCGGTATACCTGGAGGCTTTTGGATCTCGACCCTCCACCTCCTGGGTGTCTCCGCCTTTCGACCCCCTCATGGAGGTGATAGCTCGAAAGGTGTGGGCATCTCCTGATTCTGTGGAACCAGTCCCCAGGAGGCCTTCTAAATTTATCACGGCCCCCACTGAGAAACAGTTTCTTACGAAAGGTGTTCCAGTTGATGCCATGGTGGTGGCAGCCACCAAAAAGGAACTTGCAGATCCTTCCGTGCCAGTCCATCCTCCTAACAAGGAGTCTAGGACCATGGACAGGTATGGTAAGCGGATGTTTTCCTCAGCGACCTTTGCTATGCGTTCGCTGAATTATTTATGTCACTTCACCCGACTTCAAAGAGACATCCTCAAAGAATTGGGTGAGGTAGTACAGGATCCGTCAGCTGCTGGGGCTCAAGAGAAGATTGCCTCTCAGCTTGGAATCCTAAATTCCATCACTAACTCCTCCATGCGGCTCATTTCTTATGCAGCCGATGGGGCGAGTAGAGCCGCAGGAACATGAGTGGCTCTTAGAGGTCAGTCCTGGATGCGGCTTTGCAATTTCGCAGACCCCTTTAAGGCGTCCTTCACAAATTCTCCCTTTGATGGCACTACTTTGTTTGGGCCTCAGGTGAAGGACACATTAACCAGGTGCGACCAAGACGGCAAGACTCTTTCTGCCGTAGGAGTCCGTTTCTCCACCCATTCTAGACCTTACCCCAAAGGTCAGAAGGGAGGGAAAATGTGGTTCCGAAAATCTCAGGGAGTCATGCCTGATGCACATGGTCAATTTACCCCCAGAGGCAGAGGGGGTAATAACAACAGATGCCGCCCTAGGGGCAGAGGAGGTCCGCAGAACCAGGGCAGCAGAGAGCCTCTCTCTGACAAGCCCTTCCAGCATCCCTGAGGTGTTGCCCGACTGCCCACCCTTGGAGGCAGTTGGGGGGAGATTGTCGCTGTACCCAGAAGCCTGGCTTTCCCTCTCTGAAGACAGATGGGTACAGTCGATCATATCCGAGGGTTACAAAATCCCCTTCGAGGAAAGCCCCTTCACTCAAAAAGGTTCCCTTCCAGACGTTCCACCCGGTCTAAGGGAAATTGCGAAGCTAGAGGTATCAAAGCTTCTAAGAAAAAGGGCCATCCAACCAGTTCCAACAGATCAATTAGAGTCCGGAATCTACTCAAGGTTCTTTTTGGTTCCCAAAAAGACGGGAGACTGGAGACCAATATTAGACCTCAGCAGACTGAACAAGTCTGTCAAAAAGACAAGATTTCAGATGGTCACACTTCAATCGATTTTGCCCTTTCTGGACAAAAACAACTGGATGTGCTCCATAGACCTTCAGGATGCATACTATCACATAAAAATCCACAGACGCTCCAGAAGGTTTCTCCGCTTTCGGCTGGGGACCAGTCATTTTCAATTCAGAGCCCTGCCCTTTGGTCTCACTACAGCCCCCAGAGTTTTCACCAAATGCATGGCAGCGGTCACGGCTCACCTGAGACGTCAAGGATTCCAGGTGTTTCCGTATCTCGACGACTGGCTCCTCTCAGCCACCACAAGGCATCAACTTCTCCAAGCCAGAGATTATACTCTACGTCTCTGCGGTCAGTTAGGAATTTCGGTCAACTTTGAAAAGTCTTCCTTATCGCCCTGCCAATCTATTACCTTTATAGGCGCAAATCTAGACACTACTCGGATGTCAGCAAACCTAACAAGTCAAAGAATCCTAGATATCCAAAACCACGTTCGGATCATCCTATCCAGCAAAAAGGTACAAGCCAGGTTGGTCCTAAAAGTGTTGGGCCTCATGGCAGCTGCCATCACACTTCTTCCTCTGGCCCATTTTTACAAGCGTCTCCTACAATGGATGTTGTTCACCCAATGGTCCTTCCAGCAACTTCCCATGTGTCACAAGATCCTGGTGACACAAACCTGCAAGAGCCATCTATCCTGGTGGACTTCTTCTCCTCTAGTCCATCAGGGCAGACCATTTGTCCCCCTGGCAGCCACGGTCACTTCGGATGCCTCCCTGATCGGGTGGGGGGGCATTATCAGGGCAGGATGGTTCATGGCACGTGGCAACCGTTCGAATACCACCTGCACATAAATGTCCTAGAGATGAGAGCAGTGCTTTTAACGTTGCAAGCCCTCAACGATTTTCTTCCCTTAGGAACTATTGCAGTTCACATGGACAACATGTCCGTGGTGTGGTACATCAACAAGCAGGGCGGAACCAAGTCCTATCCCTTGTGTCGAGAAGCTCTCAGACTTTGGCAATGGGCGATCTCCTCTCATCGGTTACTGGTAGCAATGCATATCCCCGGGAAAACCAACATAATAGCGGACAGATTGAGCAGAGCTATACTCATGCCTCACGAGTGGTCTCTCAAGCAATCCATAGTGGAGGAGATTTTTCAAAAGTGGGGCCGCCCATGCTGCGATCTTTTTGCTACACCCCAAAACAGCAAATGCCCACACTTCTCTCTCTTTCCACTTCCGGGCCATCCCCCCAGAGATGCTCTTACCCAAGATTGGCCCCGGGGACTTCTTTATGCTTTTCCCCCCTTTCCGTTGATACCACAAGTACTCCAGAAAGCTACCGTCTTGAGAGCCAAAATGATTCTCATTGCCCCTTACTGGCCTCGACAAATTTGATTCCCGTTCCTTCATCGCCATCTCATAGTACAGCCTTGGCATCTGGATCCAATTCCAGATCTTCTGACCCACCAGTCGGGTCAACTGCACCGATCAATTTGTTCCCTCAACCTCACTGCTTGGTTGCTCCACTTCCTTCCTTAGCCAGGCTTCCCATGATCTCTAACCCCATTAGAGATATAATAGTAGCTTCTCTAAAGTCCTCTACCAGGAGGATTTACTCTAGTAAGTGGAAACATTTCTCTTTTTGGGCAAAGTCTAAGAACATAGACCCCTTTACTGCCCCTATTCAATCGGTCTTGGACTTTCTTGCTGAAATATTTCACTCCGGTTCTTCTGCTTCCACAGTTAAAGTCCAGTTGGCAGCAATCTCTAATTTCCATGTTGGATTTGCAGACCACAATATCATGTCTCACAAACTTTGTAAAGCCTTTCTCAAAGGGGTGTTCCTTCTTAAGCCCCCTGTTAGAGATCCTCCACCACAGTGGGACCTAAACTTAGTGCTGGCATCCTTGATACTTCCCCCTTTTGAACCGGTTGCTACATGCTCATTAAAACGTCTTTCTTGGAAGACTCTCTTTCTAGTTGCTATTACTTTGGCTAGGAGAGTGTCAGAACTACATGCCCTCTGTGTTCGTCCCCCTTACTTGGTCTTCCACAAGGATAGAGTATCCTTAAGAACCAATCCATCCTTTTTGCCCAAGGTTGCTTCTAAAACAAATTTAAATCAATCCATTGACATTCCTGTATTTTTTCCCAATCATTCTAACAGGGCAGAACAAAAACTGCATTGCCTAGATGTTCATCACCAACTCAGATATTATTTGGACAGAACAAAGCAATTTAGGAAATCTGATCAGCTTTTTCTTTCTTATGCTGAAAATAGGAAAGGTCTTCCTGTTTCTAAAGTAACCTTATCCAGATGGCTATCTTCCACCATTTCTGACATTTATCAGCTGAGGGGCAAACAGCTGATCTCAAAACCTAAAGCGCATTCTACTAGAGGTCTATCCACATCTACAGCTTTTCAGGCTAGACTACCCTTGAACACTATTTGTGCAGCAGCCACTTGGGCCACTCCTCATACCTTTGTTTCTCATTACAAATTGGATTTGGCCTCCAGGAACAGGGCAAGTTTTGGTTCCACAGTTCTCAAGAGTTTGTTCCATTGAGCCTCCCAGGATAGGGGTGCTAGGGACGCGGTCCCATCCAGCAAGAATGAAGGCGAGATTGACAAATTAACATTGAGAAGTTATGTACCTACCATAACGTTCCATGTTAGTTGCCTTCTCTCGCCTTCTTTCTTGCGTCCCTCCCTCCTGTCCCCCTAGCCTGAACAGACCTTGATTTTCCCCTTCTCGGGGAGATTGTTCTCCCTCGGACACCAGTTAGTTCAGGATCTCTGTTACCTGGTTCCCCTTACAGTCTTCTAGGCTAATTATTCTGCTTTCCTTGTGGAAAGATTGCGGGCAGTTTTCCTCTAGATACCAAACGAGATCTGGGTAATTACCGCCTTGCATCATGGGATATAGGGCTGCCTCGAGCTGGTAAAAGTGATTCTCAAGCTTAGCAAGTGCCGAGTCGGAGCTGAGGATCAGCTCCGAACCCATCCAGCAAGAAAGAAGGCGAGAGAAGACAACTAACATGGAACGTTATGGTAGGTACATAACTTCTCATTTTAGAGTATAATGTAAATTATACACCTCAACATCAAGGCCCTTTCCCCGCAAAGGCAACCCTCAATGATCCATCTTGGCTCCCCTGCTCTTCTCTATCTATATCTGCAAATTTCCACTGAATTTACCACACCTTCCTATTTTGACATGGCATGGTCTTATTCCTTCCCAATGTACACCACAAGGCCAGCAGTCTATGATCCAGAAGTCACAAAATAAAAATAAAAATACTAGATCTATTGCATATAACTGGATATACACTGAAGAAGGCATTTGTTGCCGAAACCGGTCAGTCTTACTAATAAAGGGTTGTTTTCAGCCAGTTATATGCAATAGATCTAGTATTTTTATTTTTATTTTGTGACTTCTGGATCATAGACTGCTGGCCTTGTGGTGTACATTTGAATGGTTTTGGCAGTGCATCAACATACCTTCATAGCATCATGTTTGGTTGTTCTTATTCCTTTCCAACCACTCCCTGTTTTCATTATATCAAGAACTTGCCTTTGCCTGGATCTTGGCTCATCCTGCTCCGTTTGCTCTCACTACGCACAGGCTCACTCCGCTCCTCTCCCTGCCCCCATATCCCACCCACTCCCCGACACCTGTAATTTAAACTTGACCAAACCACACCCACCAGAGTTCAAACCACCCAATCTTCTATAGTGAAAATACGCCAAACCCAACTAGAGATATAACTAGGAACAAAAAGAATGATGATGTCCAGCAACCAGCCACTATGACACTACAGCTTTATTCTAAAATCACATACACTAAGTCGTTGGATTATATGTGATTTTAGAATAAAGCTGTAGTGTCATAGTGGCTGGTTGCTGGACATTATCAATCTGCTATAGTAATTACAACTAACCCCTCCCATTACAAATTACTAGCTATCTACAAAACACACACACACACACACACACACACACACACACACACACACACACACACACACACACACACACACACACACACACACACACACACACACACACACACACACACACACAAAAGTGACTATCCAATAGAAACATACCCAGTAAACACCCCAAACATTTCATACATAATGTTTAACATTGAATATGTGACATTATAAGACACCAATACCTTAACAAACAAGAATTTATCTTCCCTCAATACCAATCTTTTTTCATCATCCACACTTGTAGCTATAGCACTACTCCCACACCCAAAAGGTCCAATCACAAACTCATCAGCTCCACCCATACAATCCCCCCACTCCCCTTAGCTATCTTCCACTTTAGAACTAGCTTGACTAAGCCCATAGCCACTCTAAACTCCACTCTACTACAATTTCCCCAATACCACAATACCCAAACACTGTTATGCCTCTAAAACCCACCTCCTTTGTACTCCTTCCTCTTCTTCTTCTTTTCCTAAAATACCTTCACCTTCTCACCAGTCCTCCAAATTCTAATCACCCTCCCTCCTTTCATTTAACTTCTGCATATCCCACATATGTTAAACACCCCACAATCACTATAACCCCTCATCTCTGTTTTTTCAATAGCAACCTCCTATTCCCTTATAAACTCATCCATGTTCACTGCTTCTGATCCCCAATCCCTAACAACACTACTATAACACAACACCCAACTCTCAAACAGGACAGTGAGCACTCTAAATTCCTCTTTTCCCATATTCATCAACTTATTACCAACCTTCCCTCTGGTGACATTCACCCAAACCCTGGTCCCTTTCCTTCTCTTCATTCAAACCCATCCGTTCCCTTTACCCTTCATCCTGTAAATCCCTCCTTTTCACTACATTGAATGCTTGAAGCTTATGTAACAAGATTCCAAACTTCGATGCCTGGCCCCAACATAACCACCCAGATATCCTGTCCATTACTGAAACCTGGTTAAAGCCACACATAAAAGATCCTGAAATCACTCCCACAACTACAATATAATTAGAAATGATAGGACCCTCAAAAAAGGCGGTGGAGTAGCTCTTCTCTACTCCTCCTCCCTTACAGTTACTCCCTTCACCAAACCCATGCCCCAATTCACCAATGCCGAACTAAACCTGTGCCTCCTCCAGATGAATTGAAACAAACACATATGTATAACCACTCTTTGCATTGCCCCAGGAGACAATATCCCCATTCTTGAGGATATCTTCTCCTGGTTCTCCTCTAAAATTACCAATGAGACCATAACCCTCGGTGATGTTCAGTATTAACTGGACCAATATTCAATCTCCTACTTCTCCACACAACATAAACTTATACTTCTCACAACTAATAAACACTACTACCAGGCCCTTGAAACACTTCTCCTCTGGTACTACTCTTGACTGGGTTCTTGTTTCCCACCCCCAATATATCTCTGACAGCGGTATACTACCTGACACTCTTAGCGATCTTCCCTTTTTCGCTTGTCGCCTTCCCTCCTCCTTACTATTGTCCCACACTTATATCTCCTCCCGCTCTCTCAAAAACTTCAACCCTGAAACCTTCTCCAGTTCTCTAAAACACACAAACTGGACTCCTCTAAAAACCCTCTCCCTAGATAATGCAGTAACATACTTTATTTCATTTTTAGACTTGTTAAATATCCTTGCTCCCTCCATAATTAAAAGAATTAAAAGTAAAACTATACCATGATTAAGCAAAGAAACTACAACCATTATGCATCTCCGTGACAAAGCCTGGAAACATTACCAGAAAAATAAAACCCATACCACCCTGACTGAATATAAGCTATTACGTAACAAAGTAAAAAAAACTTGCTGCATCCGACTGCAAATCATACTTTTCCACCCTTCAAAATAATCACAAGACCACCCCAAAAAATTGTGGAATGGCATCTCCACCCTCCTCAATCGTGGCAAAAGAGACAACCCCTGCCCTGACCCAAATGTCCCAGACCTCTCCTTAGCCACCCAATTTAACTCCTTCTTTATTGATTCTCTAGCCAAACTACTTCCTTCCCCAACAAAGCTTCACTTCCACCTCCTCCTATATCTCCCTCCCCTAACACTTCCACCCCCCTTCCTTCACTATCAAACCCATTCCTATCTCCACCATAAAAAACCTCCTTTGGAAACTGAAACCATGCTCAAATGCCCCTGATGACCTTCCTTCCTTCATCCTCAAAATTGCTGCTGATGCCATTGCCTTTCCCATCTCCATTCTAATAAACTGCTCAATCCAAGAAAAATATGTATCCCTACTCTGGAAAAAGGCCTGTCTCATTCCCCTTCACAAAGGAGGTAATAATAACATTCCCAATTTCCAGCCAATCACTATCTTATCCCCTATCTCAAAAGTTCTAGAAAAGTATATCGACGTTCAACTTCTACCCTACCTTACAGACAACCACCTACTTACCCCCACACAACATGGTTTTAGACCTGGCCACAGTACCACAACCACTCTCCTCTCCTTCCTCAAAACCATCAACAAAGTCTGGGATTCCAGCTGTCTAGTGTCCACCCTGCTTCTGGACTTATCCAAGGCCTTTGACACAATCTCCCATAACCTTCTCCTATCTAAACTCTCTAATCTAAACCTATCCCTCTCTTCTGTCAGCTGGCTTTCTAGTTACCTCTCCGACAGCCACCTCCTCCTTCCTTAATACACCTACAGGCATACCCCAGGGTTCCATATTGGGTCCTCTGCTGTTCAACATTTTCATAAATGACTTCCACCAAAACGTTCCTAGTGCTAAACTGATTCAGTACGCAGATGACTCTATGATCATCTGCTCCACCACTTCCACCTCCACTCTCTTAAATCTAACTCAAGATGCTTTTTCTTATACAGAACGTTGGATGATAGACAACCACCTATCATTCAACACATCAAAAACTAAAATTATGTTATTTTCCCCCTTCAAAAAGTACCATTGTAGACAAGAACTCATTCTCCATTACTAGTCAAAACAACACCTCTCTCGAGGTAGCCTCCCACTTATAGTTTCTACGCGTCCTTATTGATGAACAGTTAAAATTTGATACCCACCTACTAACCAATATAAAGAAAACCCACTAGAAACTAGGCATGCTCTACCACCATAACCACTATGTCACTCCCACTACTAAATTTGTACTCTCTAACACCTTCCTCATTCCTTCTCTCCTGTATGGTGCCCCACGTCTTACCAACCTTCAATCTTCTCTAAAAACAAAGCTATCCTCCTGTTATAAAAAAAAATCTAGGTTTGCTACTGGCTATAAATCCTCCTCCCACCACTGCAATGCCCTACACAAACTAATTTGGCTCGAACTTCCCAACCATCTTACCTACATTCAACTTACTCATGCCCATAAACTCATCTTTAATCCTTCCATCTGCCCCTCCCTTGCCTCCTCCTTCAAAATGCACATACCAAACAGACTTCTAAGATCCAATAACCAGAATTTGCTTGAACTGCACAAGCCTGCTCGTCCTCCAGGCAAACACCTACTACCCTTTTCTCTAGCTCGCCTCTGGAACTCCCTGCCACCTCTTATTCGTACTACAGACAAGTACTGTACCTTTAAGACCCTGCTTCTTTCCCATCTCAAAACCCTCTGGGAATGTTCCTGCTCTCATCCCACATGACTCACCTCTTTTTTCCCCATTTCTCACACTCCTTTACTTCCCTCTTCTCTTCATCATACTGAGCTTCTCTGACTACTACCATCTTCATTTTTCTCATTTACTCCTACTCTTGCTCTATTTTTTTCTTATTGCCCCATCCTTCTTACATTCAACAATTAACACCTCTTATCCCCCTGTCCTACTTTAACTCTGCTAAGATTTCATGTAAAATTGTAATGTCAACCCTGTGTTATTTCATATTCTAACAAATTTAACAGGAATATGCATCGATGGATTTTTCTTATTTTAATTGACTTTGTGTGTGTGTGTGTGTGTGTGTGTGTGTGTGTGTGTGTGTGTGTGTGTGTGTGTGTGTGTGTGTGTGTGTGTGTGTGTAATTTTACCTTTTGCTTTTTTAACTGTATTTTCACTGCAATAGTGGAATTTTTGTCATGTTGTGTAATACCATCGTTCATCAATAGTATTACATAAATGTAAATGCATTGTCTTCATATTATATTGCTATTCATGGAGCTTTTCTCCCCGGGACTCCATTGAAAATGGGCTCTTCTTGGCCCAATGGACTATCCCGGTAAACAAACTGTAAAATAAATAAAAATAAATAAACTACAAAGAAGACTTCCTTTCCCTTAGTGCATTAATTATAAAAAAAACCTCTTAGTTAACTCCTCCAAAACTAAAATGATGCTTTTTGGCACAATATAAAAGCTCCCAAGTATATTGAACCCACTTGGAATTTAGCTGGACTCTCCTCTTAACTTCAACATTCATGTTTATTATACATGCAAGAAATCATCTTTCTCTTTTTCTGGACCAAAGAAAATTTCTCCAGTTCTTGCCAGATCCCCTAGAACAGCCTTAGACAAGGGCATCTTGCTGGCTCATCTTGACATGGGTCACTTACTGAACCATTGTCTGAATATTTAACTCAATATTTAAAACCTTTATTGGGTTTTATTAGAGCAAGAATCCAAGACACCACCCAATTTTTGGACATTATTAATAATTCTCAACTTGAACCACATTGGCTATTATGCACTTTGGACATTACCTCCCTCTATACCAACATTCCACACTGGGCAGGTTTACAAGCGTTGGATTATTGGTTGGCTAGATCAGGTCTATACCAACCCGGATTTAACACATTTCTTATATGCCTTACAGAACATGTTTTGTCTAGTAACGTTTTTTATTTTCAAAATCTTTGTTACTGGCAAACAAAAGGGACTGCTATGGGTGCATCTTTTGCACCCATATATGCAGATCTTTTTATGGCATATATAGAAGAAATTATTATCTATGATTATAATCACAATATCTATATGTGTGAGATGGACATTTGGCGTCGTTATCTGGATGACTGTTGGTTGGTGTGGAAAGCTGATGAATGTTACCTTATGGAGTTTCTTGGATATCTTAATGATAACATATGGGGGATAGAATTTAAGTTGACTTACCATATGTCGAGGATAGTATTTCTTGATGTTGAAATCACTAGAAATGAGGACAATACTTTGTCAACTAGGATGTTCAGGAAATTTCCAGAATTTAATTCATTATTACATGCTACCAGCTTCCACCCACATGTCATCCAGAATATACCCAAATCACAATTTTTAAGAGCTAGGAGAATCTGTTCTAGCCAACAATCCTTTTTTGATGCCCAGGAGGATTTGACACATAGATTTATTAGGAGGGGTTATCGTCCAGGTACAGTGCATTTAGCCAAAAGATTTGTGTCCAATATTAACAGGGAAGATTTATTATCATATAAAGATAAGAAAAACAGTATTAAGCCACAACCCTTGCGTCTGGTGACCACATATGGACGCAATACACAGGGTTTCAAAAATATTATATACAGACATTGGAATGTTCTTAAAGCCGATCATAAACTTAATTCTTTACTTCCTGATACATGTTCCTTTTCATTTAGAAGGGGACAAACCATGGGTTCTAAATTTAGTCATTACAAAAGAGTTGGTTCTGATTTCCCTACTTCTACCCAGTTGTCGATCACAGGTAAACCTATTGTTGGATGTATGCCTTGTGGACACTGTTCTTTTTGTATTCGCGTTTCACGCACTAGTGAATTTAGTAGTAAAAACACATCTGATGTTTTTGATATCAAATTTTGGGGCAATTGCAATACTGAGTGGGTCATCTATTTGGTGACCTGCAATTGTTCTGCTTTCTATGTCGGAAAGACCTCCAGGCCTTTCCGCCTTAGAATTTGTGAGCATTTGAGTGACATTAAAATAAGCACTAGTAATGCATTATATAAACATTGTTTAAAACATGCCTCAGCCTCTTTCAAATTTGTTACCATTGATTGTATTAAGGGGAGATGCCAAAACAAACAGCATTGGCTGGAATTACTTAGCTCCAAGGAAAAAAAATGGATTATAAAACTTGGAGCTTTGTTTTCACCTGGCCTTAATGACCAATTGTAATAACTATTAATGCTATGTTGTGATTGGTTGTAATGCACAGTTCATTTTGTATTTATATGGATGTATTCTGATACTCTGATTTTTCATTTCTACTTTTGTATTTCACTGAAGAAGGCTCCTAGGAGCCGAAACCGGTTTGATTATGTGTAGGGGGAATTTTCATCCCTACATTAATAAATGATTTTTTGCATGTGAACTTTGCTCACGCTCGCTGGCGTTTTTTTGGTTGTTCATTTTGTCTGCTTGGCCGTGCGAGGGTTCCACGGGCATCTGCCTCTTGTTTAAGCCTGAAGTTTCCCTACTTAGAGTTCTGTGTTCTTGTTGTTTTGAGTTTATTCTTTTACTCCAAATAGACATTTGGATGGCTAATGTACTGTACACGTCTGGCACAGAATTTTTATTTGTTTATTTTATTGGTAAGCTTCCACTAGTGACAATGTTGTATTTTGTACCTGTAAAAATGATCTAAAGAAGGACTTGTTTATAAAAATAATGTGTGCAACAATAGTCAATGGAAATTATCACTGACCTGTTTGCTTCCTTTAAATTGTTCTTCTGCTTGGTGCCTAATGAGTCATACTCAGAACTGTCAGTTTAAAAGTCTGCTTTGTAAATATCAGTGGGACCCACACCCCGGTAAAATGGTGCTGTTTGACATTTCTTTAGAAAGCTAAACACAAGCCTTGTTTGTATTCAGCAGTCACATTTAACAATATCCAGAACTAATAAACAGAAAATTTAGAGAGGTCAATGAAATAGTATGAAATCAATATACTACAAAAGGTATGAGCTTTTATTTTTATAGTAGAATTATGAAGATTTGCTGTTATTTTCAGTCTGTTTCTTGGGGCTCAAGTTCTATCATGGACTGTGTTTTACCCTCTGTAGAATATGAGGTATACCTATTGGATTTCCTGGAAGGTCTTCGGAAATTTCATTATATGCAGACTGTGTGGATGGGCACCATTGGTGAAGGTTTCAGTCATAAGCAGCATCAGTAACTCCTGAAATCTTGCATTCTGTACATTGTGGTACTTTTATACCAGCAACCTTCTTTCACTCTTTTCAGTTAATCTGTATGACATTTTGTAAGGGTAGCTAATACCATTAAATCTGTTTTAAAAATCAACAGAAAATCTGCTTCACTGTGAAGAAAAATACACATCAGTGTAAACAGTTAAAAGTAAAAAAAACATTTACTCATATTTTTATTATGGAATATTTTATTTCTTTGTCATAATGACCTAGTTTAAAAAATGGAGGATTTTAAGGGGGAGCAGTTCCTCCTTACAAGCTAGTTGATTTCTTTACATAGTTTACCCTGCAGTGTACATCTGATCTTCTCTTTGGGTTGTGTACTAGGGGTGTAGTGAGAGGGTTCACATGCTTAGCAATCGTATATATGGTAGGTGCTGGTAAAAATAAAAGCAGACAGGAGCATTTAAAGTTATGTATGCTGACTTGTAAAACATGAAAGGGTCACAACATGCTTCACTGGGCCAGTAGAGTGCAATGTTGTCACATATTTTGCAGTTCCACATTTCACAGTATTCTTTTACACTCAAGAAAACATGCCTGTATTTTACATTTATTTATACAGTTGATAGAATTATGTATCAAATTCTGTTTGACTAGGCTGGCAGCATTCGCCCATCTCTCCCCAATTGTCACAAGCAGTATCAAACAAAACTTGAGTTTGGAAATGGCAGCACAGTCCACACATGCATCCTATACTTAAACCCACATCATCATGAGGCAAAAAATGAGAAAGTTGTAGAACATAGCCTTTGGACTATTCCATATTTAAATGTACTATTTAATTGGAAATTAGCCAGATATGAATGTGACAGTCAGACATTGTAAATTAGGCAAAACATTTCTGAAATATAAATTAGGTTAGTAAAAAACTTTATTTCTGAGCTGTGGCCAGCTCAACATGACTCACTGAAAACTCACTTGTACAGCATAACATAGTATGTGATCACTACAGCTACTTTTGACTTGCCCAGGACCAAATGACGCATAACTCCATGCTCCTTGCATTTTATAGCTATTCTTGCATTCTGTATTATATATATTGTACATACCAATGGCACATACATCATTTAGATGTCTAGTTTGTCTCTTACACTGTGCATAACAGTTTTTGTTTTTGATGTAACCCCATGAAATCTTTCATCATCTGCCAAGGAGGATCCTGTTTACCTTGAGAGCTAAAAGCTACCACCTATAAAGCTAGCATTTCTGATTGGTGTTACCACTTATGTCTGGGATTCTGAAGATCCAACTGAGCACTTAAGACATTTTTGAACAACTTCTAAAGGCTGTAAAAATATTTACAGTAACATAGGTTTTGCTCCCGTTCAAATTATTTTTGCAGCTGAATCATTATCCTAAAAAAGAGAAAATAGAATATATCAGTCAGGCAAGTCTAAATTTTCACATTTTGTGGTTTCATTCTAGCCATTGCTTTGTTACACTGCAGTGCATAATTTCAGCTTAACTTTTTTGTGATTTCCTTGTGCTCATTGAATATTGACTGTTTCTTGGCTTTCTTTGCAATTAATTTTCATATGCACAGACATGCAGTTTAGTTAAGTAATTTACATCTTTAGCTGTTACTAATGTTACTGAGTGGCAACCATTGTTATACTTAAAGCACATTTCCTGCATATTAAAGTGTTTTATAACTTCCAATATTTTTCCTAGTGATGTAGTTAGACTGGAGAGACCTGATCTTGAAGAACAAAGAAATCAGCTCATTATAAGAATTAACACTGATAAGAATCAGCTAAAAGCAATAGAAGACAGGATTTTAAAGCTGTTGTTTGCTTCTGAAGGAAACATTTTGGACAATGAAGAATTAATTAATACACTGCAACAGTCTAAGGTAAGATTTACCGTACAGACCTTGGAATGTACTGTCTGAAACTTATACAGAATGCAAGTATTTTTGAATCTTGTAATTCTATATTTCTGCATTCTTTCTATTTGATTCATTATAGTTTTAAAACACACTGATGACATTCCATAAAGGAATATAAAACAGTTGTTGCACTATTGGTAAAGCAGCATTTTAACAACTTTTTATCTAATCAAGGGAATGACCATTGTTTACAATATGCATAAACAACAGCCAACAGCTTAACAGCTCACATCTACTTAACTCATTCACTCCAGAGCAGCTCAGGAAGAGCTGCCTGCTGAATTCCACCATAGGAACAACAGAGCAGCCTGAGCTCATTTTCAGAAAATCCATTTGTAATACTATACAGAAAACAAATGCTCATAATTCTTTAACTATAAGAGCTACACTAAAAATGTAAACGCGACGAAAGTTGTTCAGCAGACACTGACCTTTCCAACAGTGTAAATGTTGATAGTGCATATCAAAGTCATAATGAAATATTTGGCAAGGAATGCTGATATTGTGCAATTTTTAATTTTTGGAAAAGCAAAGCACAATATCTTGGTCTATGTACCATGCAGACCCATACAATTTGAATTTAATTTGTTAGTATGAATGTCAGCTTTAAAATGATACTTTAACCATAACTGTGTGACACTCCTTTCATGAGATATTCACAGAAATATGATTAGTATATTATTTCTCATAATTGATAAATAAACAAAGCATAATATCTCATCACCTGTAACAGACAGAGCCTACATATCAGTGTAGAAGTTGTGCATCTGAATGTCAGCTTCAAAATGACGCATCATTTGTGTGATTACCATGATCCCTCGTAGAGATATGGGCATAATAATGAGAAGTATTGTAAATGTATAATTTTCATATTTGTACAAGACTAAACAAACTGTGATATCTGTACGTGTACAGTGCCTAGACACAGTTCTTTTACCATGATGTAAGGAGTAACACTGTCTTCAAAATGATGCATTACTTCACACAATGTGGTGCTCCCTTGCAAAGTTATTTACCAAAATATGAAAAAAATCATAATTTCCATAACCTAAGTCCAAAACAAACTTTGATATCTGCACATGTGTCAAACATACAGGCACAATTATTTTACCATGTTAGAACCAGCAATACTGTCTTAAAAATGAGATATTACTTGGCACATTCAGATGCTCCCTTACAAAGTTATTTACCAAAATATGAAAAAAATCATAATTTCCATAAGCATAAGTCTCAGACAAACTTTGATATCTGCACGTGTCAAACATACTGGCACAATTCTTTTACCATATTAGAACCAGCAATACTGTCTTCAAAATGAGATATTACTTGGCACATTCAGATTCTCCCTTGCAAAGTTATTTACCAAAATATGAAAAAAATCATAATTTCCATAACCTAAGTCCAAAACAAACTTTCATATCTGCCCGTGTCAAACATACAGGCACAATTCCTTTACCATATTAGAACCAGCAATACTGTCTTCAAAATGAGACATTACTTGGCACATTCAGATGCTCCTTTGCAAAGTTATTTACCAAAATATGAAAAAAAAAATCATAATTTCCATAACCTAAGTCCGAAACAAACTTTCATATCTGCACGTGTCAAACATACAGGCACAACTCCTTTACCATGTTACAACCAGCAATACTGTCTTCAAAATGAGACATTACTTGGCACATTCAGATGCTCCTGTGCAAAGTTATTTACCAAAACATGAAAACAAAATCATAATTTCCACTAATGAACCCAGGACAGGCATGGGACTTCAGTGGCAGGCAAGACCACCTGATCTGTCTGATAGCTGTGCTGGCTACCCACTCAGACAGCTGATACCACTTCAGTCTCATGGCCTCCTTCAGTGTCAGCAGTCTGCCTTACCTATGCCTTTTCTTTTTACATGTGTCCATTCAGCAATGGACCTAAGGGATCAAGTTCTATATTAGCAAGCCCTTCCTGTCATCTAAACTCTACACATGCCTAATAAAGCAGAGTAAAAATAGAAGTATTGCAGGATGGTCACTGACATATTAGATTGTACGTGGTAGCACTCTCCTAAAACTGTTGTCCTTTCTCAGCATCCTCCCAGCTCATTACCACAATTATTTGTCAACTCAGAAAAATGCATTTTACACAACACATTTCATAATAGAGTTTTACTTACCATACTGGTCTCTAATTGGTCATGGGTGTTTTCCATTCTTCTCACAAGCTGCATATTACCAATCCTGCATAGCCCTTCTCACGCCATTGTAGAGCTCAGTCAAGAACAACGCAATGCCCTCCTCAGTTAGGTGAACGCCATCCCTTCTGAACAGGTAAACATCTTCTATGGTGATGCTGTCATGACAGATTGTAGATCCACCGACCCTGTGCATCAAGCCATGCATGAACCCATTCTGCAAATGTCTGGCCTTGTGAGCTGCCCGTTGACTGTTTGCTGTTTTCCATATGGTGATGACGCTACAGAGGTACATACCGACCACCCGTGAAAAAAACAAATTACACACAATGGCTGACAAGGGGGCATAGAAAGGGCACATGTAAAGAGAAAAAGAAGGGTAAGGACCGCCGCTGCACTAGTGTGGAGTGCAGAGGCATTCATTATCATTCACAACCTCCTTCAGTGTCAGCAGTCTGCCTTACCTCTGCTTTTTCTCTTTACATGTGTCCATTCAGCAATGGACATAAGGAATCAAGGGTGGAAGGATTGTGATGTTTCTTGCCCTGACCTGCATACATTTTATAGTACCAGGGGGATGGAGAGTGACTACATAATAATATGTTCAATTGTAGTAGTTCACTAAAACATGATCCTTGTAACCACAATGAGTACATTACTGTGTATCAAACAAATTGAAAAAAATGACAGAAAGAAACTGGGGGGGACTTGAAATGACTCCATGTAGGCTCCAAGTAGACAAAAAATGAAATCTAGCTTATGCATTCATCAATGTGATGACTTCTACTTCTGTGAATAACAGTGACAGCTGCTGATAGTTTTACATGAAAAGTGAGAATGACTCAGTGTTACATTGTAACTGCACTTATTGTTAATGTGATAATGACCTGCATATCATTACTGCAAAGTTCTGCATGCTCAGACACAGGTGATAATTGCTGCACATAACCTGTTGAGTAGACATTCATTATATTTCTTGGTGCAGGTGTTATGCAACACAGACTCATTATTATATTACTGAGCCCTTCCTCACACCTAAAGTCCATACATGACCAACAAAGGCAGGAATATTGCCCAAAATATATGGTAGCTCCATGCTGGTAGTAATCTGTAAGTAATAACCTTCATCTCACTGAGGCAACTAGTGAGTATAATCAGAAAGAGAAATAAAGTCACAAATCTGTAACCTATCTGGTTGAGTCGTATAACAATTACTCCAAAAAGTAGTAATTCATTTCTCTCACCTAACCATCCCTCTGGTTACAATAAGACACAGAAGTAAAAAGGCAGAAATATTGTCCAAAATATCTGGTTGAGCAATGCCAAAAATCAGCATTCCAACATTTCTAGAGTTATTTATCAGTAGTGTTCCTGAAGACAGTATGTGCATATTGTTACAGATAAAAAATGGCTACACTACAGCATGGACAGAATTCATTCACAGAAGTAGATAAAGACTTCCGATAATATGTCAGTTGTTCCCAGTTCATTCAAGTACACACTTGAAAGCTGAATACAATAAAACAAAACTTTATAATAACCATCTATGAAACCTGATGTAAAGATAACCTATGCTTCTTGCACCATATTTGTACCACAATATTCTAAGCAATAGATAAGCTCAGAGAACAGGTCATGGCACCATGCTTCGAATTAAACTAAGCCAGTGAATCAATATACACAGCCAGCTCCCAGGACAATAAAATGGCCAAATGGATTTTCCAGTTATGCAAAAGCTTTTTTGTGACACAGTAATAAATTATTTTCCCCAGTAAATTCATCAGCTGTTTGTGTTGTGTATGCAAAAGCACCATAAATCACACAATAAACCACTTTCCCCAGTGGGCACTTCAGCAGTCTGACCATGTATGCACAAGCACTTCCCCGATACACAAATTAATTACTTCCCACAACATCTTCATTAGTACATGCAGGCATACACATGCCACAAAATGACACATTCACCCAAACGACCCCTTCAGGAAAATGTTGCAATATGTACAATCACCAAACTAAAACATTTCCCCAAACGACCCCTCAGTAGCATTTCCCAGTATGTGCAGTCATCTAAAGGAGACATTCACCCAAGTGACCCCCTTCAATAAAATGTTGATGTATGGGCAAGCACCAGAATGAAATATCTCCCCAAACGATCCTTTAGCAACAGTTCCTGGTATGTACATGCACCAAAATGAAACATTCACCCAAGCAACCCCCTTCAGTAAAATGTTGATGTTTGCGCAAGCACCAGTATGAAATATTTCCACAATATTTCCAGGAATGTTTGTTGTATGGGATTGCAGAGCCATTTAATGGGTAAGAGGCTGCAGGGAAGGTGGATGGTCTATGTACATCTGGGGTATAGCTGCCTACATACATGAATGGATTATGGCAATTTATGGTTGTTCCTCACCCAAATCAATGGTAGTATTGTCATTGATAGAGAACTAGTGGGCACAACTCATGAGATGAAGGCTGACAGCTGGCAGGTTGGAACATAGAAAGCCTACAGGAAAAAAGTGAAAAAGGAACAAGTGTAGGTAGAATGAAGGTGACAAAATGCAGAAACGAAGGGAAACAATAGGAAAACAAATCACATTTAACTCCATTCATATTAACTGTTGAATACTTAGTTTAAATCTTCTATAAATCTTGACCTGGGAAGACAGATAAAAGGGAAGAATTCCAGTGTGATGAAATACAATGTTTTGTGGCTATTGGCTATATTACTTTCTAAATTATACTGATTCAGAAGATATGTAGCATGTCAAATAATACAAGTTTAGGATGTAAGGTCAAATTAATGGTCCATAAGGTACTGGTGAATGTTGCTATCTGAGTTCAGTACCTTTGCTTCTTTGAGCAAATCCACCAACAGTGTACATGCTGAATTTCTTCAGCATTGCCATTTCAGCAATTTGATTTGGAAGAGGAATTCATCAAAAATGATGTCAGAACAGAAAACAAAATAAGTCTGAAAATTAGACTGGGATCTTTCACAACCACCTGATCTACCACAAAATCAAGTAGATGGGACCTAAATTTAATATCTGATCTGAAGGAAGACAGACTTAAATGTGCACCGCCCCCTAAACCCTTCTGCTGCACTGTATTGTCAGAAATACATCTCCCTGTTGTGGGAATAGAACCCACAGCCTTCTGCATCAAAAGAGTCTGCTGCCTAAACACAGTAGATAACAACCTTAGGGTAAAATACATTAAGAAAAAAAAAAAAAGGAATGCATATTCAGGAGATGAATCCATTCAACAGGAAAAGTAGTAATCATTAAAATGTATAGCTAAGCAAAGGTTTAGTACAATTGTCTTGAATGCTAACTGAAGCGGAGATGAAGTAAAGTAACAAGGCTGAACAAAAGAAAGCATGTTTATGATACATCAACTGTTTCCATGAAATTGTAGGCACAGCATCTTATCAGAGAAATGTAACAAAGTCTGCATATGACATTATCCCTGGTTAAATAAACACATTGCATAGCACAATGATCACGGAATGCGTGCATCTGAATAACGTGTTTGAAACTTAATAAAGAAAAACATTTACAGCTGCTTCAGTGTAGTAGTTTGTGTAGTACTGGTGTAAGGGGCCAATAAAAATGTATATTTATAGACTTTGGTAATCAGAAGTGAAATTAGCGACGGGCACAGTGGCTGTCACCAAACAGCAAGAGATTCTCCGGTCCAGCTCACAACTGGGGTGGCTTTTGTGCGGAAGTTCCACATTCTTCCTGTGTTCTATTGGCATTCTCTGTGTGCACCCATTTCGTCCCACATTCCCAAATACCTGTGAGGTAGATTGGGACTTCTAAAATGACCTCTAGGTAAAAGTGCCATGGATGGGTGCGGGCATTCTTGGGATAATCACAGAAGTCGAGTGCGACTTGTGAATGCATTTGGCTGGATAGGTGTTTTGAGATAAGTGCACAATATCTACATGTGCGTACTCACTGTACTGAATGTCGACACTTTAAATTACAAGTTATCCCATGTATACAATTGTCTGTATAGTTGCCGCCTCATTCGTAGACAAGTTATGCCATTTAAAATAAAGACTCACAAACTATAAATCCAAGGAAAAAAAAAACAGCGATACAAACAGGCACAAGGAATCCAAGAGGCTCAGTAATCCGAAAACTGTGATGTCTTCTAAATGCAAAATTTTATTAAAAGTTGTAGAACAGCGTTTTCGTTACCAACAAATGTTGTAGCTTCTTCAGAGAGCAAGTGAAGAAGCTACAACATTTGTTGGTAACGAAAACGCTGTTCTACAACTTTTAATAAAATTTTGCGTTTAGAAGACATCACAGTTTTCGGATTACTGAGCCTCTTGGATTCCTTGTGCCCGTTTGTATCGCCCATTTAAAATAAAACTGTAATAATACAAAACTAAGTGAAAGGAAGCCTAAGGACTTGTCATCTGCTGGCACTAGTGCCACCCAGCCTTTACTGATAATGATGATACCATCCACCCCTTAGCGAATGTTTAGCAGATCACACTCACTGCTGCTGAAGTCTGTTTTCTACGTTCCTGCCCTGATCGCTTCATCTCCCCACTTTTACTGTAGAAAAAAAAGTGTTTTGCAAACAGTTGCAATGTAGCACGCAGCTGCTAAAGTGCAGACCAACGGACGAACTTTCCATCATTTAAGTTTTACTCTAAAGATTCATTTCACTCTCTACTGTTTGCATGAAGGTAGTTAGTATATCGGACTGCCACATAAATAAAAAAAATAATTTCCAGCAAACCACACAGGTAGAAATTCAAACAATTCTGCTGAAATCTGAATGTTTAGTTATGCTCGTTAGCAGCTAGTCAGCCCAGGGCATATGCATTACATATAAGTAAAAGTACACAAAAGAATGTAGCAAACCTGCCTGCACTCTCCCATTTCAATTAAGAGTAACAAACATGGAATGCTGCCTTCCGTTCTATTCAGCAAGAAAACAGCCCAGAAACAAATTATGTTTCAGAAAAGACTACGGTTTTCTTACACCTTTACTTACGCTTTGCAGCAGTCTTTACTGAAACGGAATGAGGCTCCAAACCACTGGCTGCTTGGCCATCTTCTACAAACTTAGAAAGCAAGAAACCCTCTATTTCGATAAAACAAAAAGAAATTAGGTTATGGGTGGAGTTAGTGCGAAGTGGTGGCTCGAATTGCAAGAATCCGATTGGCTGCCACCACTTGCTTTATCAAGCACCTTTTACATGGGATTTGTATTAAAACTTTAATGTGAACTTAATGTAAAAACACACTGAATCGTAACTATATAATGTAATTTACATGTTCAGTTATGATTTCAGTGTGTTTTACATTAGGCTCAACTATAAATGTGAACTACAGTTTCTCGCGCTTCAGGAAGGCACTCGGGGATAACAGCTTGAAATTATTATCTTCTCATGGCGCGCTCGGTGTTAAGCACACAGGCGCCATGAGAAGGTACTCGGGGTTAATGAGTTAAGGCAGCATCAAAATGACTGTGGGAGAAAAGATATGATAAACACATGGTTGAAATATTGAGTCACTGTTCGTAAAAAAGGACTGCCAACCTACTGGTGTCATACTACTCAGAGGAGTACATACCTCTCAATCATCCCAGATTTGGTTCAGAAATTTGCTCTGCCCTCCTAAACCTTCCTAAAACTGGTTGATTTTGATGGAAAAGATAGAGGATTGCCCATGATGAGTAATGACAATGTTTACAGTTATAGACTTTTTTACTTCAGAAAATGCATATTAATTCTCTGTATCTTACTCTGTCAATTTCTTAAATAAATGCTACCATTATTTTAAAAACATTTCCTAATTGCCCCTGATTATTTCTTGATCATGTCAAGTGTTTGATCTCTCATGCCCCACAGTACTTTTGACTAATCACTGAAGAACTGACTATCTTAACACACGTGCACACACACACACACACACACACACACACACACACACACACACACACACACACACACACACACACACACACACACACACACACACACACACACACACACACACACCCTCTCTCAAACACAAAACATGCTTTCAGTCACTTACAGCAGCTAACATACCACCCTGCACAATGTATTTTTGATCACTAATTCTAAAATTGACCTGCATAATACTCATCAAGCATACTTACCTGCACACAATCTACAAAACTCATTAATAACCTTTCACTCAGGTACACATTGCTATGGAAGACCTGGCAGCTCTCTTAAATAGTGACAAACACTTGCTAAATAAAGAAACATACCTACCACAGTGATGGCTTGCACGTGCACACACTCTTGATGATATGTTCAGAGACAAAAAGAGTGAGAGAGCAGTTTTAAACATACATATACACACACACACGCACACACACACACACACACACACACACACACACACACACACACACACACACACACACACACACACACATATATATATATATATATATATATATGTATGTATATGAGAGGTTTTATACATACGTGTGTGTGTGTGTGTGTGTGTGTATATATATATATATATATATATATATATATATATATATATACATTTACATATACGTATCTAAATATTTGATGAGAGTTTACATTTATTAAGATCTGATGAAAGAGCATTCAACAGTTATGATTACAATATGGGTGACACTGAATAAAACTACAGTGCATATTTATTTCTGACTGTATATTTTTGTATCTGAGTATTATGCTGTTGCAGTAACATTTCCTGTTATTATTCTGATTCCAGCGTATCTTTCAGGCAAGTCTGACAAATGCATTCACTTCACTTGTTCAGACGTGTCTGGAATCTTCAACAGTATTATCCATGGCACCATTTCAGAATGTACACTAATGACTGAATGCTTGTTTCATATCACGCTTTTTAATTTGGTTGCACTTTTTGCTCTTCTGTTGCCCGCTAACCATCTGTCTCATTCAAGAGCACAGTTGAGGTAGGATTATCATCTAGGCTGCCATCAGTGGAAATATTATTTTATTTGATAAATAAGTAAGGACAATAGCCACAAGTGCTTCTTTTCAAGGGAAGAATAACCCATTTTTGTTTTGCAAGTAGAAGCTGGAGGAATTAAACCCTTGACAATGGGACTGGAGGAATTAAACCCTTGACAATGGAATAGAGCTTGTTGTTCAAAGCCTTAACCCAGGGGTGTCCAACCTTTTCAGTTGCAAGGGCCACATTGAGTCAACAGAAATGGTCTGGGGCAAACGGCAAGTGAGGACCAAAAAAAAAAAAAAAAAAAAAAAAAAAAAGGTCTCACAGTAACTGAAGAGCAAAAAAAAAAAAAAAAAGAACAACACACACCATGTTTATGCAGACTAATGTGGTTGTATTGTAGGTGAATTTACAAAATAAATAAATAAATTACTAAATGCATAATATCTCATTCTAATTATTTAAAAAAACAGTTAAATCTAACATCTTAGTTTATTTGTAAAAAAAATTAACAGGTACAAACCTTGGGTCTAATCCCCTCTAATAGTGCAATAATTTACTACAGGAAAGTCTTAATTGCACATGGCAACTGAAATCAAACATCTATTTCATAAATAGTAGCTGAGTAACTTAATATTTATCAGACTGAACAAGGAGAAGGTCACTGTAAGCTGCCTGTCAGGTGCCAGGATCTGCCACATAATGCAAGCACTCAGGTCACTCCAAAGCAAGTACAAATATGACTCCATCATTGTCCATGCAACAAAGTTAGAACATGTCCTCCTTCTGTGAAAAAAAGAGAAAGCCTTTTTGGGACAGGGGGATGTGTTATATATTATTAGCAGTTTTGTTTCATTTCTACTCCATGTTTTCCCTTTCTCACAGAATTATTAAAATAGTATGAGCAAAATTTATGTGATGTTTCAAATGTGAAAGTAATTTTTTGTTTATTAAAGATTAAAATGCAACAGTTACATAAAATATAGATAGAAAATAATTTTGTCCTAAAATCTCAGGACATTTGCCATTTTTACAACTGTTTTGCAGGACACAACTGCCCAATGCGGGACTGTCCCTAGCAAAGTGGGACAGGTAGTAACCTTAGTCCAGATTTCTTGATCGAGAAGAGGTACGACTGCAACTACACTATTAAACTCCTAACCACCAGCTAAACTCCTAATCATCAGCTACCACCTATAATGTAATACTGCATTCAAAAGTGCACACACAATACTTTTATTTCTTGTAACAAATTCCTGACTGAAAAAGGGGCACCTTTATGGCACTCCACCATCCTTTAAATAAGCAAAGGAAGGCGTCTGGGGGTAAAGCCCATAGCAAAGGGAGAAAAAAAAATTAAAAAAAGACATAAGCACCACATACATGTAACACCAGAATGTAATCCGAACTCAAACTGCTTCCAGTTTGTAACTGTTTCTTTAAAAACAGTGTAGTAGTAGCACATGGATCCAGTCTATTTAGAGGAGGTCTATGCTCAGTAAATTTGGGCCGTGTCAAATTAAACAGAGTCCAACTGTCTGTCAATGGGCAGGAGGGGCAAAGAAGAACAGAAAAGGCAAATAAACTGAAATATAAGCAGACGCCCCGTCCTTCAAGATAAAGGGCACCAGGTCCCTCAAATAAGACAAACATTAAAAAGAAATAGCGCCTCAAGTATTCCTACTCTTAGTTTGAAAACTTCACAATGAAACTGCAACAATTACAAATAAAAAAAAAGAGCACATTACAAATAAAAAAGACAACTCATATTAATAAAGTATACTAAAGACAAACTATATGCCTTTACTCAAAATATCACTTCCTATGAAACAGCAGACACTCACAACATATCGGCCCGAGTGTCAGACAAACCTAGAGACAAAAGCAGCTGAATGAAACTTTCCTTTTCGTGATGGAACGCCACTCTGCCAGCTATCACCAGTCATTTTATAACATCATTAAACGGTAACCGTTTCAAACAGCGAGCGGCGACAACCAACTCGAGATATTTAGTGTTTAAAAGTCTCAACGCGAGCTGTCTTTACCTGCCAACTGTCTTCGCAATAATAAGGCTGACTGAGACTCCGTTATGGCTTACAGCTGACTATCAAGGCGAATGGAAATGTAGTCTTCCTCTAGTCTAGTGAAAACAGAGTTTATTAAACTAAGACTGGCACAGAAATCAAACACAAGATCTACCTCTGTTCCTCTGAAGAGTTTTTCAGTACTCTCCTTCCCTCTCCGCACCTGCGCAGTTAAACTCCAGAAACAGCTAGAGTCGTAATTGTAGCACAAATAAACTGTTTTACATGGTTTCACCAGTTCCTCTTTACTAAATGATCGAACGGTGTTTTCGCGCATGCGCATGAAAAAAGCGTGAAAAAAAGAAAGTTGGCGCATGCGCATAACAGCAAAAGTACGCGGACATGTAAACACACGGAAAAAAGTTAAATTAAAATTAAATTTACATTTAAGGGTCGCATGGAAGAGCTCTGAGGGTTGGACACTCCTGCCTTAACCTTCTTTCCAACACTGCCAGCCAACATTTGAAACAGGACATGTCAGTTTCTTCAGTGAAATGCCAGTTTCATCTGTCAGGAGACTCATTCTATTCCTTTTTAAATGTCATCAGAAATCAAATTTCTACAGGTCATATAGCCCAGAAGTCATTTTTCTTTGCAGCTTGTTATTTATTTATGTCATAAGAAGTGCATTTTCGCAAGCCTAATGGTTAGATTTAGTATATCTAGTTAGTTATCTGTGATGTTTACCATATTGATCACTGCTGCAGTAGACTAAGCTACATGGGTTATATCCTGCCAAGGATGGAACAACCAGCCAGCTTCTAAAGTTTAAGGGCACCTTCCATGTACCCAGACCATTAGGCAGCTTGAGCTGAGCTGACTAAAAAGATAGGTTTGGGAGCCAAGTCCTTCAGAGCTCTCCTGCCACTAAAGAAAGCTTTCCTTTGTGGGCTATCGAGTATTGATGGTCAGATTGTGCTGTTCCATTGCTGGGCAGATAAGTTGCCTTTGGGGAAAATCCTTCCATATTTGATATTAATTGTTTAAACATGCTTCCCTGGTTAGGAAGGTTGTTTTTAATCTAGGAGTTTGTGTCTTAATAAACTGTCACGAGAATTAACTGTACTTTCCTGATTAGGAAAGCTTTTAATCTAGGAGTCTGTGTTTTAACAGGCTGTCATTAAACTTAACTGTACTTTTAAATGGGAGCACACATTTTCCTGTCAGTTTAAATGTTGTTAAAAACATTTTAAAGCCATTTTTCTGTGAAACAATGTATTTATTTTACTTTTGAGGGATGGCAAAGTGTATTAAAGTGTTTTTTTACTGTGTTTTATTGGGAAAAAGTTTGGGACTTTTATCTTTCACCAGCTTGTGCTGCTTGGTTTACTCAGGAAAGAGATGCCATTTTTATTTTGTCCACAGAACAAGATAGCAGTACCATGGTCAGTTCTTTTAGCCGCAAAAAGAAAAGTTGAGCAAACAAGAAAAAGTTGAGCACACAGCTTTTGACACCACAGCAGGCTAGAAATTTGCCTCAGCCAGAGGTGGGTAACTCTGCTGTGGCCAAAGCTGTTTCCCCAGACCATTTATCTTTTTCTTTGGATCCCTCTGATGTGGTACCTACAACCACTTTTTGTCCATTGGTTAGCCACTTCCTGTACAGCTGTTGGGGTTTCCTGAGTGGGCAAGGGAGAGCCACTCTTGTTGGTCCTGGGAGAGGGGGCAGGGAAGTTTTCACTGTTTTGTCACAATGTTGTGCCTATCCCTGGGGAAGCTGTTGCTGCCATTAACAACCCTGTTGGCCCTATTTTTCATGTTAGAAAGAAACAGAAAATTTAAATGTGTCTGCTTCTCCTCAAATTTCCCTGGACAGGACTAGTTTATTAGGTCTGGCTCAGAGTCTAGTTCAGGTTATTGATCACTCTTATAAATTGGTTTCTGTTAAAAAAAAAAGGATTTCTTCTTTTCTTGAAGAGATTTAAAATTCTGAATCTGGATATAAAGATGAAGAGACAGATTCAGGGTTTTCTCCCCAGATTTCTGATTCAGACTCAGAGTAGAGCATTTTATCTGATCCTACCTGTGAGGGATTCTCTTTGTCAAAAATTATTCCCAGAATGCACCAATATTTTCAGTAGGAGAACATTGAGGTTTCTCAGTCCCTCAGAAAATACTCTGAGCTGTTACATTTGGAATTTCCAGGACTTTCTCCCATCCTTCTGGTGCTTTCAGCACACGAAGGGTATGTGTACCACTGCCTGCAATTTCCGTGATAGTCAGCCTACTGCCTCTACAAATGCAATTAGATTGCATAAGGCTCCTCAGTCTTTCATGTTTTTATACACTATCCCAAACCTAATGCAGCAGCTATAGCTTTATTTAATCCTGTTGCTGTTAAACATTTAATTAATGCCAATCAATCCCTTTCTGACAAGGAAGGTAAAATAGTTGATACGTTTGGGGGGAAAGTATGTACTTCTGCCTCTTTGATTTTCAAACATTTTGAATTGTCAGGCTCATATGTTAAAATTTATTCTGATTAATTGTGAAAGTATGAGGAATGTTTCATCTCCAGTTCCTTTGTGAGAGGAAAAATCTGCTTTGAGTAGTTTAGTTTCTTCCATTTTACAGGTCACAACTCATTGTTTAAAGTGCGTATATGACTCTTTTGATACTTCAAGGACTATAGCCACTGGTACTGTATTGTGGAGGTTTGCCTAGCCACATTCTTGGAACCTCCCAGATGTAAAAAAATGAGATTTTAAATTGCTCTTTGGATTGAGGGTTAGTATTTGAACCCACGGCTGCAGAGCTTATCAAAAATGCAATGAGCGGAGTAAACAAATTCAAGGAGTCTCTCAGATTTTTCAGCCCTTCCTTTACAAATTTTCAAAGTGATTCTCTACTGCTTGTCCAGTTTTGGCAAGAAACAAAATAAACAGTCTCAGTAAAATGCTGGTAAACAGACATTTAAGAAGCAATGGCAAGGGGGTTCCAAAAAGAAACCAGGAAACCCCCAAAATGAAGGACAGTCAAACAAGTCAGAAAGACAATTTTAAGAGACTATGTCCCCCCTCCCACCCTGGCAGTCCTGTATCCCTCCCAGAAAGTCTGAATCTCCATTCCTCTCTTTGGCAACATAGTTTTAAACAAATGGGTTCTGAAGATTATTTTTTTATTTAACATTTTGTTGACCGGCAAAGTCCGACTAGGTTTCACAGGTCCTGTTTTCAGCAGAGGCCTGGGGAGATATGCTCCATTATTCATGAAGGTTGCAGATGGTATTGCGAGAAAATTCCTCAGACTTTTCTTTTTCCCCTGTACTTCAACATTTGTTGTTTAAAGGAGTAATTGATCCAGTTCCTCCTTTCCAGTTTGAGAAAGGATTTTATTTAAAGATGTTTTTGATGCCAATGAAAGAAAATGCCTAGAGACCAATTCTGGATCTTTCTTTCCAAAAGCAATTTGCGATACTGCTCAAGTTAAAAATGCTGTCACTCACAATCTTATACCTCTTCTTCCTCATTTAAGTTTTCTTGTAAGACTAGATTTGAAAGATGGTCATCATCACATCCCTGTTCATCCAGACTTTGTGTTCCTTAAGGTTTTGTGTGTCGGGATCACATTATCAGTTCTCTGCCTTACCCTTTGTTCTATCTACTGAACCAAGCATGTTCATAAAGTATCTAGTTCCAGTTATACCTCACAGTAGGCTACAGGGTATCCACATTTTCCAAATTTAAATTACTTGCTTACTTTTTCAGATTGTTTTTTGAAGTGTCAGATGTCTCTCATTTGGGTGAGAGATCTCTTACACAAACTGGGATTCCAAGAGAACATTTAAAAGTCTTTTTTGACTCCATCACATACAGTTGTGTTCCTGGAGTTTCTGCTAGATACCTCCATTAAAAGAGCTTTCCTTCCACAGTAAAAAAATAGATCTACATGTAGATCTATTTTAAGAGTTTTCCACTCAGATTTCAGTTTCTGTTAGGGAATACCTCAGGATTCTGGTTCTCATGGCATCTGTGATTCTGATGTTACTTCTGGCAAGACTCCACATGGGAAAGATACAGTGGTATCTGAAGGCTCTTTGGTCCCAGCACCAGTTCCCTTTATCTTTTTAAATTCCAGTTCTGGGATTTCTCAAAGGACAAATCACTTGGTGGAGGCAGCAAATATCTCTAAAGCGAGTTCTTCCCTTTGCTTCTTGTGCTCCAAAGCAATCAGTCACCACAGTCGCTTTAGACTTTGTGATGTTACTTCTGGCAAGACTCCACATGAGAAAGATACAGTGGTATCTGAAGGCTCTTTGGTCCCAGCACCAGTTCCCTTTATCTTTTTAAATTCCAGTTCTGGGATTTCTCAGAGGACAAATCACTTGGTGGAGACAGCAAATATCTCTAAATCCAGTTCTTTCATTCTCTTCTCATGCTCCAAAGCAATCAGTCACCACAGTTGCTTTAGACTTTGCGTGGGGTCAGTGTCAAATGGGATAATAGTGCCTGGTATCTGGGACAACAGGAACATAAGCAAGTAAATAAGTATAAAAGAGATGGTTGCTGTAATACAGGCACTCATCTCTCTGAATCGCCTTTGGTCTCCTGGACCTCTTCAAGTTGTTATAGACAATACCACAGTGGTGTGGTACATCATCAAAGAAAGGGAAACAAGGTCTTACTCCTATGCAGACTAGCCATGTTAGCATGGGATATAGCTACACAGCACAATCTCATTCTATAGGCATTCTATATTGTGCCAGAACAAAACTGTGTGGCAGACAAATTTAGCAGGAAAAAGGCAGACCCTCACAAATGCAAACTAGATCTGGTAGTATTCCAAGATTTGATTTAATCTGCTGGATTTTCTTCAAGTAGACTTCTTTTCCTCATCTCTGAACAATCAGTTGGCAAAATTATGCTTCAGACTGCATGCAAGAAGGCCTGGAAGACAGATGTACTTTCCTTTGCTTGGATAAGAAAACTCCTGTATGATTTCCTACCCTTTCCAATAATATCCAGGGTAATTCTAAAGATTTAGGAAGAGTCTCCATGGATCATTGATGTGACTCCTTTCTTGCCCTGGCAGCAGTGATTCTCCCTACTTTTGAAAATTGCTAAGGGTAGTTATCACAAGCTGCCTTACAGAATCAATCCACTCACACAACTGTCAACTTCAACAGATTGCCTGGATTAGAGCCTTAATTACTTGTAGGCAACTGTCACTAAGAATACAGAGCAGGCACTAATGGTGCAAGAGAGCCTGCAACTAGAAAACCATATATTAGCAAAATGATTTCTAGTTAGAGACAACAGCATAGCCAGAATCCATTCAGGGCTAATGTTTCTTGGTTTTACACTGTTTGTGTGAGTTACTATCATATGACCTTTCTTACCCCTCTGGCAAAGTTCATTTACCGACTGTTTCAGCATGCCTGCCCATGGATTATTGTCTTTCAATTTATTCTCATGTAAAAATGTTTTTAAAGGGGTTTTGCATAAGAAGCCTCCAAGAAAACTGGTGGCCTCTATTCAGCATCTTAATTTTCTGTTAGAGAAGCTAACATTTGCTCAATTTGAACTGGTTAACTTGTCTGACTTGAGGGTCTTAATTTGGAAAATATTTTTCCTGATTACTCTGAACTCTGCAAGAATGGAATCTGAGTTGTAAGCTCTTATGGTGAGTCAGCCCTATCTCATTTTCCATAGGTTCAGGGTTTCTTTAAAAACGAATCAATCTGATGTTGTTAATCTTCTTACCATTCATCACTGATGGGTTCGGTTCCGAGCCAGTCGGAATTGTGTTGGCCTAATACCAAGCTCATGTATAGCAAAAACTCTCAAGCTATGCTGCTACCCCCAATGCCCTTCTCCCTGGTAGCTCAGATCTCGTTTGCCTTATAGCCATATACCAGAGTTTCACTGAGCTCTGAAGCTGTGTTATATTTTCTTGATAATTGTCTATTTTTGAATATTTCTCTTATTTTTCACTCTTTTACTATTAATATATCTAACTAGCTCTACCCATTGGGTAATTTTTTTACCATCATTGGTATGCCCTCTCTTTATCCTTGTGGTATCATTTGATACCATCGTTGGTATCTTCTTTCCCTTTCTTCTTCCTTTCTTACCTTTTTTAGGTGTTTAGTAGTTTTGTTAACTTTTTTTGTGTGTGTATGGAAATGTCTGACAAAAAAGGGACTTCAGGGTTTAAACATTGCACCTCTTACAATAGTAAACTCTCTAACAGCGACTCTCAAAATGACTGTGTTTATTGACCGGGTGGTTTCTCACCTCTCTGTTAAACCTCCTAGCTAGATTTGTCAAAGTTTTAGTCAGCAGATGCTGAATGAAAGGAAAAATAAATTGATTCTGAAAGGCCTTCTCGTTTCTCCTTTCTCAGAGGCCCTTTCTGTGTCAGAGGTCTCAACCCCTCCAATGAAGGACAAGAAATGTCCCCATTCTGATCCCTCCTCACTGGCTGGTGATAAGAGGAAGTCACACAAATGTAAGGCCCATAAATCTTCCTCGGAGCATAGAATTGCTACTTTGGCTCCAACTAGTACTACTACTACTGTTCCAAGCTCCTCTCCAGTTGCTACATTGACCAAAGTCATTGACATTATTGGATTTTCGATGTAGGTGCCATCCTCAGCACTGACCTCTGCGGCACCGACCCTGCCTTCCTTTTCAGCTATGGCTCTGAACTTACCTTCGACAACAGCTACGGCACAGACTTTGCCTTTTACCGCTCCGAAAGTGGTTTCAACCCATGCAATTCCTTTGGAACCGATAACATCGACTCCGAGTGCCTTTTTGGCACTGAGTCCCTTTTCTACTCCACTGATTCCTTTACTACCTGTCTCCAAATTAGAGACTACAGTGCCACTAGCTCAGACACCATGGACCCAATACTCCCCTTCATTGGATCTGTTCCTAGGTCAGATGTAAAGTCCCTTTCTGGACTGACCCGCCTCCCTTCAGGAGTGTCCTCTAGGTCCACCAAGAGTCTTTCCAAATTTGATGTGGTGCGCCTGTTGGATCAGCTGTTGATGGCCAGAGGGATACCAAATGTTCTTAAGACTCACCCCCCTTTTGGGTTTGGGTCTATTTCTCCCAGGACTCCAATGTATACTCCTCCTTCAGATCTATTGGTTCCGAAGCCCATTGCTCCAACGTCCCTTGTGGAACCCCGATCCTCGGCACTGACAGTGACTGTTACTGAGGCTTTGAGGCTACCCCTTTGGGTTTCGGTTCCATCAGAACTGTCCCTTCCTCAGACCCATGGTTGGGGGGCAGAGTCCTCAGACCAGGGCACAGTTCTGAGTGTTTTAACGGTTCCATCCTCAGATCTGGGAATAACGTCTGCCCCAATCCTGCTTGAGGCTCCATCCAGGGGATGGAGCAGGGTGTGACCCCGGTTCCGAGGTTGTCCTTCTCAGTTCCGGGCTGCCACTCCTCTTTGGGCGGACCTGTTTTTCGGATGACAGACAGGGTGCTTGTTTTGGGAAGTGCTCCTCCAATGTCAGAACTTTGCCCTGCTCCCTCTGAGCTACAGCTACCATGAGCCACCTCCCTGGGACACCAGAAGGAGAAGCCTCAGGAAACTCCAGTGCGGGGTACCCATCCTTCTGAGTCCTCCTCAGATATTCCCACTGAGGAACCCCCTCAGAAGAAGGCATGCAAGAGGAAGCACATTGACTCTCCTGAAGAATCTTTGACAGAGGACATGGACTACGATGATGGGTAGGGGTCCCCATAGTCACCCCTGGATGATGTCTCCTTCAGAGACATCCTGGAAATATTAAAACAGAGGGGTGGCTGGAAGCCCTCTAACCCTTTTCGCTCCAGGCCTTCTATCTCTTTGGTGACCCAACCTGCTAATGAGTTAATCCAGCTTGTCATGCAGTGTGTTTGGCAGAACCCTGACTCTATTGAGGCCATTTCCTGGAGACTCAATAAGATTCTTTCCCCTCTGGAAGAGCACCCCCACTGGTCCAGAGGTTTGCCAGTTGACACTATGGTGGTGACGGTGGCCACTAAAAAGGATCTAGCGAAGGAAAGTCTTACTGTTCACCCACCCAACAGAAAGTCCTGGGCTGTGGATAGGTTGGAGAAGCGAGATTTTGCTTCAGTGACCTTTGCTGTCAGGACCCTGAACTACTTGGCACATTTCACAAGACTCCAAAGAGATTTGATTACTGAACTTTCTGGAGCCCACGTGGGTCAAGTTTCTGACGGGGCATGGGACAAGGTTGCCTCTCAACTTGTCACCCTTGAATCTATTTCCAATTTGTCCATGAAGCTGCTCTCCCATGCAAACGAAGGGGCGGCTAGAACTGTGGGTGCAGGCATAGTCATGAAGCATCATGCCTGGATGTGCATTTGTGACCTCATGGACTCCTTCAAGTCCTCCTTTTTGAACGCCCCTATTGAACCATCTTCCTTATTTGGTTCTAAAGTGAAGGTCACTCTGACCAGGTGCGAGCAGGATGGAAAGACTTTGTCTGCCATTGGCCTATGTTTTTCCAAGCCTCAACGTTCTTTTTCCAGGAACCAGAGGAGTGGAAAAATCTGGCACAAGAAATTTCAAGGCCCTTTCTGTAATGCACTTGGCAAGGATTCCCCCAGAGGCATTCCTTCTCTGGGCAGTCTTATCAACACTTCTGAAGCATTGCCCAATTGCTTTCCTCTGGAAGCAGTCTGGGCTTGTTTTTCTTTGCACCAAACTGCCTAGTGCTCTATTTCAAACAATCGATGGGTGCAGAGACTAATCTCCAGAGGCTACTACATCCCTCTATCCTCCCATCCAAAACCAACAAAAAACTTTCCCGATGTTCCACCCAATCAAAGGGAAGAAGCGGCTTTAGAGATAAGAAAGCTGTGTCAAAAAAGAGTCCCTCCAGACCAATGTGGATCTGGGTTTTACTCAAGATTCTTTTTAGTGCCAAAAAAGACTGGGGACTGGAAACCCATTCTGGATCTCAGCCATTTAAACAAATCAGTGGTACAAACCAAGTTCCGCATGGTCACTATTCAATCCATTCTCCCATTTTTAAGGGAGGATGTTTGGATGTGCTTGATAGACCTCCGGGACACGTATTACCACATAAAAATGGACAAATGCTCCAGGAGTCTCCTTCACTTCTGGCTAGGAGCCAGTCATTACCAGTTCCGATCTCTGCCATTCTGACTCTCGACAGCACCCAGAATGTTCATGAAATGTCTAGCAGTGGTGACAGCTCATCTGAGACTTCAAGGATTCCAGGTGTTTCCATATTTAGATGATTGGCTCCTTTCCGCCCCCACCAAGCATCTTCTAACCATGGCCCTCCATTACACACTTTCACTAGCGGAGTCCCTAGGCATCACTGTACGTTGGGAGAAATCCAACTTACACCCTACCCAACAGCTGGAATTTATAGGGGCAGTTCTCGATACTTGAACTTGCCTGGTATCTCTACAGGATCACAGGCTTCAGATATTGATTGCAAATACGTGTGATACTATGTCAAAGAAAGGTGTCAGCAAGTGAAGTTCTCCAGGCTCTAGGGTCCATGGCTGCAGCCATTTTGATAGTTCCTCTGGCAAGGTTACACATGAGACTGTTACAATGGCTCCTATTGTCCCAGTGGTTAGCAAATCTTCACCCTCTAAATTCACAGATTCTCATAACCAACTCTTGCAAGCAAGATCTCCTCTGGTGGATGAGGCCAGACACAGAACTTTGGTGTCGCCCCTTTCAGACCCCACAACCCAATGCCACTGTGACCACAGATGCTTCCCTGATTAGGGTGGGGGGGCCATTTTCAGAAAAAGACAGTCCAAGGCACGTGGTCGAGCTTAGAGGCCAACCTGCATATCAATGTTCTGGAGGTAAGAGCGGTGCTGTTAGCGTTGCAGGCATTACATCCTCTCCTTCCATTTGGAATGGTTGCGATTAATTCAGACAATATGTCAGTAGTCTGGTACATAAACAAACAAGGAAATACCAAATCCTATCCCCTGTGTCAAGAGGCCATGAGAATTTGTCACTGGGCGATAGCTTCCGAACACTTTCTTTTAACAATGCACATCCCAGGGGTTCCAACGTGATTGCGGACAGGCTGAGCACATGCATTCTCCTTTCACATGAGTGGTCTCTCGATCCCAAAGTGACGGCAGAAATTTTTAGCCGATGGGGCCAGCCTTGAGGGACCTTTTTGCCTCCCCTTCGAACAACAAATGCAGCATTTTGCCCTCTTTCCCCCAGAGGGGGAGTCCCCGAGAGATGCTCTGTCTCACGATTGACCTACGGGTCTCCTCTACACATATCCACCAATTCTCTTGATAGCTCTATTTTTAAAGAAAACAACTCGGTTGAGATGCAAGGTGATCTTCAATGCCCCATTCTGGCCTCGTCAAGTGTGGTTCCCTTTCCTCTGGCCTCACCTGTTACAGCCTCTATGGATTCTGGACAGTCGTCCAGACTTAATTTCTCACCCCCAAGGGCTGACTCTCCTGAATCTGTCCACTCACAAGCTGACGGTTTGGTTTCTCCACTTCCGTTAGTCAGCAGGCAGGAAACCCTTTCCTCACCTGTTCGCTATATCATTCTGGCCTCACATAAGCCATCCACCAGAAAACTTTACAGAGATAAATGAAAAGGTTTTCTCTTTGGTCTAAAGAATGGATGCTAGATCCCTTCACAGCTTCGGTCTCTGTTATTGCTCAACATATATCTGAGTTCTTTGAAAATGGAGCGTCATCTTCTGCCATACGAGTACATTTAGCAGCTATTTCCAATTTCCATAACGGATCAGAGGGCATTCCATTTATGTTCATTCGCCTATGCAAAACCTTTCTCAAAGGAGTGTTTCACAGCAGACCTCCAGTTAGGCATCCCTTAAAGGCATGGAATCTCTCCCTAGTACTATAGTCTCTCTCTCAACCCCCTTTTGAGCTGGCTGCAAAATGTGATCTCAAATTCCTCTTATGGAAAACAGGTAGCTGTCACTTCAGCTAGACGGATCTCAGAATTACAGGCCTTATGTATCAAGAGACCGTACGTAATATTTCATAAAGACAGAGTACCGCTAAGTACTAATCCATCTTTCATCCCCAAAGTGGTTTCTGATTTCTCTGTGAACCAATCCATCGAGCTCCCAGTGTTTTTCCCAAACTATTCCAATAAAGGAGAATACTGCCTACACTCACTGGACATGCATAGGCAACTACATTTTTACTTAGACAGGATCAAATCTATCCGCAAGACAGACCAACTTTTCATTTCCTTCTCTGGTCCAAAAATGGGATATGCTGTGTCAAAAGTCACTTTATCAAAGTGGCTCAGAGATTGTATTTCCTTTTCATATTCACGTACAAATGAGCCTAAACCTCACAATATCAAAGCACATTCAACTAGAGCTATAGCAACCTCTGTAGCTTTCCACTCCAGAGCATCTATGGATGGCATTTGAGCAGTAGCCATTTGGACTAAACCTCACACTTTCATCAAACATTACAAGTTGAATATGGTCTCCAGGGGAAGAGCAGCCTTTGGCTCAATGGTGCTCAGGAATGTTCTTTCATAAGGGCTACCCAGGTTTCTCAGATAGCTTGGGATTCTGTCCCATCAGTGATGAATGGGAAGAAAATTAACCACATCAGATAAAAAAGTTATGTCTTACCATAATGTTCCATCAGTGTTGTTGATCTTTTTCCATTCATCACATCCCACCCTCCGTCCCCCACCAAAGGTTCCCTGTGGAGCTCATGGGTTCCTGTGATGTTTTCAGGGGTTTTTTTGCGCAGAAGTGGCCTCTGCTTTACTTCTGTATGTCTTATGCAAACTCAATCTGAGGTAACAGGGAGAAGGGCATTATGGGTAGCAGCTTAGCTCGAGAGTTTTTGGCGTACATGAGCTTGGTATTAGGCCGATACAGTTCCGAGTGGCTCGGAACCGAACCCATGAGTGATGAATGGAAGAAGATCAACAACACAGATGGAACGCTATGGTAAGACATGTCTTCTTTTTCTTTTATGTCTTTTGTTTCTTTTTCTTTTATGCCTGAAGTAGTGCCTGAGTTTACTTTAAGACAAACTCTTTCTGTCCCTATTTTCTTTCCTGAACCTAAACATGAGGGAGAAAGGATACTTCATACCTTGGATGTCTATAGTCAACTCAGGTACTATCTTAACAGAGCTAAATCTTGCAAATCTTCAGATTAATTGTTCATTTCTTGTGAATGTAGGAAGAAGGAACATCCTGTGTCAAAACAGACTATTTCCAAATGGTTGTCTGAGCCTATTACCTTTTGTTATACTCACCACAACAAATCTATTCCAGGCAGGGTCAAGGCCCACTCTTCCAGGGCCTTGGCTTCATCTATGGCATTTTAGAAAGGGTTGGATTCTAGAAGTATTCTAGAAGCTGCTACTTGGTCATCTGTACATACTGTTATAAAGCACAGTATAACCTTGAACCTTCCCTAGGTCTAGATCAGGCTTTGCAAGGACCATTCTCTAGGAGCTCCTGGACTTTTCTCCTTCCTCCTCCCAAATGTAGTAAGAGTAATCTACTCCTATAGCTAAGGTTACTGCAACAGTGGTCAATATGATGAAATGCTACACTTGTGTAAGTAAACTTATCATAACAGTAGATGTTCGAATGATCACTGTTGTAGTAGCTACTCCCTCCCATCCATCCCTCTTGTTTTGTGGTGTGCTGTTTATGCCAGGGTGAGGTTATTTCTTTTTTGTTCTTCCAAGCATTGTCCTTTCAGGGCTCAGCATTCCTCACTCAGTTTGGAAGAAAGCTGTGAAGGGCTTGGCACCTAAATGTGTCATTTAGTCAGCTCAGCTCGAGTTGCCTGGCAGTTTGGGTGCATCAAAGGTACCCTGAAGCTTTGGAAGCTGACTGGCTGTTATATCCTTGGCAGGATATAACCCATATAACTAAGGTCTATCTGTTATGGTAAATTTACTTACACAACTGTACTTTTCATGTAGCACTAATGAAAGTATTTATAGTTTGCCTTTGCTTGCCATTTGTACAGTACAGTGAAGTTAAACTGTGTATGATGCTGTGACCTTTTCACTACACTTTCAGCTGCTGCTAGAGTACATGGCATCTTAAATTATCCTCCATTCTGCTGCTCTGGTGGCATAAAGGGATAAAGCTCTAACTACGGCTCAGCCGACCCAGCTTCAGTTAGCAGCTCGGCCAACTGATGGAGGGTCAGGGAAGGGCTGGGTAGGAGGGATTTGATATGATACCTAAGGGGGTGCATTGTCCAAAGAGGGGAATGTTCCCCAGATGCAATCAATGAGCGTGTGGGGTGGAGAAAGGAAGTGGGCATGGCATAAAACAAACAAAACAAAAAAAAAACCAAAAAAAACCCAAAAATCCAACATGGACAGAAGTGCAGACAGGCTGATCCCCCCGAACACCCTTCGGCCATGACTGGCCCCAGCAATTTCTGGTGTTAGTAGAATGGTGGCTGGTAGACCACATGAACATAGTACACTGGGGGCCAAGCAGGAAAACATGTGGTCCAAGAGGGCCAAAACAAACTTTCCTCCATCCATGCATACTTCTCAACCTACAGATAAAGAAAATCTGGACAAAGGCTTCTGAAAAGTAGGCATATCTAGCCAACAAAAAAAGAAAATATTTACAATCGGGTCAACTAATTAGAATAAAATTTGCATATATAATAGCAAAACCCAGTGGAGACCTGCAGAGAAAAGCTCCACAGTACAAAAGATAATTTAAAGTTACAAAGAAGTAGAAAAAATTAGAATGAGTTTGTAAACACATTACAATCGATAACAAAGGAGTAGTAAGTACAAGTTTTGATATGAGAATTTTTCTTTAAAGTTACAATTTTGTACAGTCAGTATGAACTCATGAGCACTATGCATGACATATTGGTAGTATGAGTTCTAAATACAGTGGTGTTGTTAAATGCAAGTAACTGGGGGGTCAGGATGCGGGGTGGAGATTTTATGGGGGCTTGATGCAAGTACATTTCCATCATGAGGAAAGGTGGGTATGGAGAGAAATTTTGAAGTGAGGGGTTTTGAGTTGATCTAATAGTTAGAGGCAAGGCATTCCAATTCTTGGCTATTGAGTGAAAGTAAAGGAGCTTGCTGGGAGGGATATTAGGTTTGTGGACCTGTAGTAGTTTCTGATCCTCTGATCTAAGGGGACTATTTGGGTGGTAGTAGTTGAATGTTGAGCTTAGGGCAGGAAAGTCTCAGGGTCGGAAGAGTATTTTATAAGCAGTGGTAGTTGCAGGTAGTTTGGTAGTTCTAACCAATTTAGTGAAAGTAGAACAGTGCAGTGATGGGTGGAGTATTTGGAGTTAGTTGTGAATTTGGCTATTTTATTGTAGCACGTCACAAGTTTGAGTTTGGAGGAGTTTTGTAAATTAGTAATTAGCGGGGCATTGTAGAGGAGAGAAGGCAGAAGGTATGTTGTGGCTAGGGTTATTCTCTTGGATGGAGTTAGGAAGTGATTTTGCCTGTAGAGAGTACCTAGTTTAAAGTGTGTTTTCTGGATGTTTTGTTGTATATGAAAGTCAAATTTCATATGTTCCTCAATAGTGACTTTGAGACGTTTTGTGCGGGTAACAACCTGTATTAGAGCAAGGTGGTTGTTATGCATCCAGGTTTCAGTTGAGGACAAAGCATTTTGAGACAGAATAAGTAAGTCAGAGATAGAGTTGGCAGAGCAGATGATGAGGAAGTCATCTGCATACTAAATTATGGTTACTTGAGATAGGGTTGAGTTGAAGTTGTTTATGAACATACTAAATAGGATTTGTCCAAGTATGGAACGTTGGAGGATGCCAGTGGAGGTGTTAAGGAAAGGAGAGATGGCATTTTGCCATCTAACAGCTTGTTGTTTTCGATTTAAGTAACTGGAGAACTACTTTAGAGTTTGGGGGGACAGACCGAGGTTAGAGAGCTGGGAGAGGAGAAGACGGTGAGAAATGGTATCCAAGGCTTTGGAAAGGTCAAGGAATAGGGCTGAGACTATTTTGCCAGTGTTGCAGGTTCTATTTACTGTATCCATAAAGCTGTCTTTATCCTAGTAAATGCTGATGTCTCTGCGGTCACTGAGACATGGTTTAAAGCTGTGGAGAGCACACCAACAGTGCTAGGTTATAATGCCTTCCACACATTTAGGACAGCTACTTTACAGGCAGGGACTAAAGGTGGAAGTGTCTCTGTCTCCAGCAAAGATAAATATACTTCAAGGTTGGTCAAACAGGACAATGCACTTGAGCTGCTCCATGTTCAAATCACCATAAGCAAAATCCAGTAGTACTTCCTTGCAAGCTATAGGTCCCCCTCTATGACCCAGGAAACCCATACTGTGTGTTTAAACTTATTAGAAACAACACCATCCAACATGATACCATATTCATGAGTGACATTAATTACCCCACTATTAACTGGGAATCCTATATCACATGAAATGCACATGCACAGTGAGTCCTGGACTTTGTAAACACAAACTCCCTGGACCAAATAGCCAGTACACCAACCAGAGGTGCAACCATACTAGATCTGGTCCTCACTAATATGGAGAGTGCTGCACACCCCCTGCTGTAATGCCTCCCCTGGTAAGGTCAAATCACAAAATGGTCTCCTTTGAAGTAAAAATAAAACCTGGAACATTCAGGAACTATTCTAAGGCAAACCTCCTGCTATTAAGTGAGAACCTGGCAAAATTTCAAGCCCCCATAAACCCTGAGAACACTGCTGTCTATGTAGAACTGTTCACAGAAACCCTGTATGAGCATGTTAGCTGCATAGAGGCAGCTGTACCCACCAGGAAGAAGTAGAGAACTAACTCAAAAAACAAGCCACCTTGGTGGAATCATAAAATCAATAGGCTGTATAACATGAAAAAGAAAATCATGGCAAAAATTAGGAGGTGCACAACCCAGCAAGATAAAAGCACTCTCATCAAACTAAACAAACATCTTAGAGGACAAATAAAGTCTACCAAAGCCAAATCTGAGGTAAGTGTGGCCTCCCAGACCAAAGACAACCACAAAGCATTCTTTAGCTATGTCCACAACCTCAAAGGCAATACACAATTGAGTGCAGAGCTCATTGTAAATGGAGCCACCTATACTGAGCCAGAAAACATAGCAAACCTCCTGGCTGATAAATTCAGCTCTAACTTTACCCCTCTCTCCCCCTCAACCTTCCATCAGAAAATATCATCAAATATAACTCCCCCTACTATCACTAGGGAACAGGTCCTTAATGCCATCTATAAGCCAAGAACACTGCATCAATGGGCCCAGACAGTATCCCAGGATGCCTTCTTAATAGCATGAAACATGACTTATCAGGTCCTCTAGAATTACTGTTTAACTGTAGCCTCCAAACAGGTTTTGTGCCTCATGAATGGAGAAGGCAACAGTCATCCCACTGCACAAAGGTGGGCCATCTAAAGACCCTAGAAACTACAAACATATGTCTCACTAGTCTTAAAGCCATGGAAAGAATTATCATGGAGATGATCAATAAAGATATAGTAAACCTCCAGACACTGGACCCAACTCAGTTTGGTTTTGTCAAGGGCAGAATTGTTCACACCACCTACCTTGACCTGGCCAAGGCATTTGACACAATACCCCACTCAGCCATTGTTGACAAACTCAAGAGGATGGGTAAAAACCTGTATGTCACCCAGTGGATAGCCAACTGGCTCACAGACAGGACCCAAGAAGTTAGAATCGGGGAGTCCATCTGTTCAAAGAGGCCAGTCACAAGTGGAGTACCTCAGGGATCAGTCCTTGGACTGCTCCTTTTTGGCATTTACTTCTCAGAAGTCAAGGCCAATATCAGTGGTCTCTGGCTGACTACATTTGCAGATGATTGCAAATTAGGAGCTGTCACTGAATCTCACACTGACACAAATGTTCTCCAGGAGGGGCTGACACAGACATACAACTGGTGTCAGAGCCATGAACTAAAACTAAATGCCAAGAAATGCATAATAGTATCCTTTGGGATATTGTCCATCCCTGGTAACTATCATATTGACAACACACCCCATAGAGTTGATCCAGTAGTCAGGGACATAGGGACACACATAGATAGTAATCTAGCCTTTGACCATCACGTGTCTACAGTGGTGAGGCAGTCATTCTGTATTGCACAACTTATAAACAAAGATATGGCATCCAAGTCCAATGAAGACATAGTTCCACTGTATCCAGCATTCATCTGACCTATCATTGAGTAAAATACCCCCTTTATGTGTACCTAACCAGGCATATTCAACAATTGGAATGTCCACAGAGGTTCCTCACTAAAAGAATACAGGGCGTAAGTAAAATGTCCTATGCAGACTGCCTCAAGGCCCTAGCCCTGTATTCTGCCTCCTACAGGCTTTTGAGGGGAGATCTATGTCTGGCATACAGCGCATTGTCAGACCCCACTCTGATGGACCTCCTGCATATCCACAAAACAAACAGCATCAGAATTCCCCGTTCTAAAGACTTAAACCTTGCCTGTGATATAACTAGGTCCTGCTGGAAAGATAGGTATGTATCCCAGAGACTGCCACTTCTATGGAACACACTCCCCATCCATGTGAAGCAGAGTTCCTCCCTAACCCAATTCAAATTCAACTTGGACAGTTGGACGGGAAACTGAAAATTCATCCCTGGTTTGACACCTATGTCTCTAATGGACACAGGTAAACTGTAAATGGTACACTTATCAAGGGTATCAGAACTTGTCAGAGATTTGGGATGCATGGCTAGGCTTAAAAAGGCTTTTAAAGTTGTTAGCCTAGTAAACACCTATGAACCTATAAGAGAAGGGCAGTTGTGGTACTTTGGCCTGGTCTGAAGCCATGCTGTGTTGGTGATAGTAACTGGTTGTCCAGAAGGTAGTTGAGAAGTTTGGTATTGACTAATTTTTCTAGGATTTTGGAAGTTGGGGAGAGAATGGCTATGAGTCAAAAGTTAGTGATGTTTGTCTTGTTGCCTTCTTTGTGGAGAGGGAGAATGGAGACCCTTTTCCAGGCTATAGGAATATAGGACTCTAGAATGGATCTGTTTATAAGTATGATTATAGGATATGAGATGCTGTCAGCAGCTATTTTCAGGTATTCTGAGGGAAGATTATCAGGGGTATTGGAGTGAGTTTTTAATTTTAGTAATAGTCGTTTATGGTTGATGTTGGAATGGTCTTTACTGAGAAGGAAGAATGGGGCTGTTTATGAGGTTCTTTTAAGGACTGGGTGTGAATTGGGGAGGGTGAATGAATGGGTGATATTGGGGTGGGTGTGCAGAGATTTTTCTGAGAGAATTTTGCAGCGATGTAGGCTATGGAGTTTATAAAGAAGGTGTTAAAATAGGAGGCTATATCCTATGGAGTTTTATTGTGATGAGGGCAGGGATTGTTTTTCTTGCCTCAGTTAAGTAGTGAGGTAGTGGAGCTCTAGAATCTCTTTGGGTTCTGTTGGTGGTTAGACTACAATTTTTGGTAATGCTCTTTATTTATCTTTGTTCACTAGTTTTTTTTTGCATGGTTGCAAAGTTCTTTGAGTTTTAATAGGCCTTTGGCATTTCTGTAGGTTTGCCATGACGTCCGTATTTTGTCTCTAGTATGCATGAGAAGTTGAGTGGATTTGGATAGCCAAGAGGTGTGGTTACTTTTTATTCTTTGTAATCACAAAGGTGCAAGGCTATTTAGAGTATTCATGAAGGTGTTATTGAAGTATTCAAGAGCTTCGTCTAGTGGGAGGGTCTTTAGCGGGTGCCATTTAGGATATCTCAAAATATTGTTGAAGCTTATAGGGTTAAATGAGGACAAGTTCCTTGTTTGTGTATATTGATTGTGGCTGTAATTGGGAGGGGATGCTCAGATGATAAAAAATGGGAGATGGTCGCTGAGTGTGTTTGGCAGTATTCCTGCTGAGGTCATTTTATTAGGGTTTGAGACCAGGATCCAGTCTAAGACTAATCCATTTTCAGTCCCTTTGTTTGGTCTGGTGGGTGAGTGTAAGAGATGGGTGAAGTGGACGAGATTAATATTTGAAGAAGGGTGGCTGGAATTAAGATCAAACCAGTTGATATTGATATCGCCAAGTATGATAGTCTTGTTTTTCATATTGATGGAAGTCCAGGCTAGAATATCCTCTAGTATGGGTATATTACCAGGTGGTATATAGAGAGCTATGATGCAAAGTTTCTTGTTTTTGTTTATATTTAGGAATGATATGAGAATTCTGCATTTGAGAACTGTGGTATGGGGTTAGTAAATGGAAGAAGACTGAGTGAGTTGGAGAATCAAAGAGTGACTCCGCCTCCTTTTTTATGACTGCTGTCTATCTGTGTTGTATGAAAACCTGGTGGGAGAAATTCAGTGTGTTTGATATGGGGTTTTAGCCAGGTTTCATTTGTTACAATAATGTGTGGTTGTTGGTGAGCGATCCAAGGATGAAATTCAGAGATTTTATTTTTTTATGCTGCAGAGGTTTAGGTTTACTATTTGAGCTAGGGATGATAATAGAGTAATATGTTAGGGAATATAAGTTTGGTGATAATGGTGGTTGTATTTGACTTTTATATGTTAAAGAGATAGGCTTTACTTTGAGATCGAAGAGGGGGATTAGTTGATAGAGAATTGGAGAGATGTCATTATAGCAGTTGGGTGAACTAGGAGGGGATGTTAAGGTGGCTGAGGTTGGAGAGAGGTTAATAGGTGAGGTGATGGGGTGTTTTTGGTAGTGAAGCAGTAGGGATAAAAGAAGTACGAAGAGGAGTGGAATGGGGATTGTGGTTGTTTTAGTAAAGGACATGTTGGTTGGAGTTGCAGAGTTGTGTGGTGGAAACCCAGAGGTGATGGGGTTAATGATTAGGTGAGAGGAGACTGAGGAGCTTGGGTAGAGGTATATGTTATATGGAGGGAGGTATATAATGAAGTGAGATGGGGAGAATGTTGTTTATAGGGTTAGTTATATGAAAGTGAGATGTTAATGTTGAGTTTAGTGAAGTAGGTAAGAGATGGGGAGTAGTGTGGGGTGGGCTGAGTTAGTGTTAGATGATAGTGTACCTATGGTGGGAGGTGGAGCAGTAGGCGGGGGTGGATTATGTGTTGGGAATGGGTAGGACTGGACAGAGTGATGTGCAACAGTTAGTTGTATAGCTTGATAGCTACAGTTATTTTGTTGATTGTAAAAATAGGCATAACTTTTCATACTTACGTAAATATGTCAGTAAACAAGCACTTAGAATGGAATTTATTCCTGTCATGTGAACGCTCAAGTCTGATTGAAAAAAAAAAGTATTGGGACATTGTATGTCTATGTTTGTTAATTTTAAAAACCGCAGATAAAAGTACCAACTATAAAGCATAATGGCAATATCATGCTCAAAAATAAAAACAGTATAAACTATGGTAAGCACTTTCATCTTTTAAAGTTCATTATGAAACTTTTTTCACACTATAGTTAGTATTTTACAGAGACAGTATTTATGCACAAAATAATATGACTAAATTCAAATTACTATAAAATATTTAATAATTTGCACCAAGTAAATAACATTTCAAGTAACATGTAACCCGAGAGAAATTCCTTACAGCACATTCAGAGTAATCATTGCACTAAGTGGGTTAGTATAGCATATTTAGCTCCTGTAATTTATATCACTATTACCCTCGGGTGAAACATTGTGTTGTAGATGCAGACTAGGAAAAATAAATTCAACTTAATCTGAGTATATGGTCATGACAAGTGTCGTAATAGACTCCTACAAGAAACCAAGTTGTTGGTATGCAGAAGTTGCTGGTTACTTTTTCCCCAAACAATAAATTTTATTAGCGTTTATAACAAGTAAAAATGAAACAATGTATTCAGTCAGATGCATTATAGCTAGCTCATACATACTCATTCTAATAAGTGATCATATGCATTATTAAGATAAATAATGCCATTGTACCCACTATCTCGATGGTGATAACGTGAATTAAAGACATGATAAAGCCACATTAGAGGCTCCTTATTGTGTCTCTGATGCAAAAAGTACACTGGTAGACCTAACTGTGCAAGTGGTACCTTTATCAGCCAGGCAATTATGCAGGCACTTTCAATCATGCACAGAAACAAACACACACACACACACACACACACACACACACACACACACACACACACACACACACACACACACTAACACCAGTAAACACTAGGGTTACCACCTGTCCCACTTTGCGAGGGACAGTTCCTCTTTGGGCAGTTGTGTCCTGACAAAAAATTGTAAAAATGGCAAATGTCCTGAGATTTTAGGACAAAATTATTTCCTATATTTTATGTAATAGTTGCATAAAACAGTTATTCTGTATATAAAATACCTAAATGACAGAATAAGCAACTAAAATGCTACAAGAATAAGCTTTTATTTAGGCAAAAAAGTTAAGTTCTATCCTTTGTACTGATCGTGGGTATGTGTCGGCCTGTAAAATCTGGTGTTTGTACCAAAAATGTCCCACTTTGGCCATTTGAAAAGGTGGCAACCCTAGTAAACACTCAAGACACATACATACACACACACACACACACACACACACACACACACACACACACACACACATGCAAATATGGCTTTGCAGTAGTTACATGCACCTGTCATAGAAGTGAAAAGACATTGCATATTTTGTTTTGCTTCACTGTCTAAACAGTGCAGTAGAGCTATTGTTTGAATCACTCTTCCATGTTATTCAGATGTGAAATATATTCCTGGGGAAGAAATTGTGGCTAATTTGCATCAGATGCACTCCAGGCTGCCATATTTGCCTGTGGTCTTTGATAACAGGACTGCAATAGTTCTATAGGGAGGTACTTTTGTGCAACTGCAACAGTGCAGCTGTCTCTGAATTACTCAAGCATAATGCTTGTGAAAACCTATGTGTGACAGTTTAGCACAGTGTGTTATTCCTTCCTGTATCCCTGGGTTATATTTGTCAAGTAAAATCATATCTGGTGGGACTATTATGAATTTCAGTGCCAGTGAGTTTAATAAATAATTTTTGTTCCACTGCTTTAGCCAGGTGGACATAGCACTGCATAACCTGCTGGTTAAACCATGGTCCAATCCAAGTCACAACCTAATTATAGTTGGAACACCATCTACTCACTTCTCATTCAGTTTATTTTACGTAGACAAACATGAAAAGATCAGAAACATTGTGTGTGTGTAATAGTTCTCTTTTTATAGAAGAGAATCATTTTGTAGAACTACTGGGATCCATTCATATGTTTCAACAGGTAGGATACAGGCATAGCACTGTGATTTTGGCCCTCAGATTTACCCTTGCTCATTCTAGATTTACTGATGTTCCTCATAAAGTCAGAGCTGTTTATGGGTACTTTCCTTACTAACTAAATAAACTAAGCTTATACAAAGATTCCCTATCACTAACAATTTAGGACCTAGTGCTTAATGACCTTCTAATATGAAAAAATATGCTTCTCTTTCTGACCCCCTGCTCTGACTTTTTAAACCATACATTTAAAGCTGTGATTACTATAAATATCAAATTCCACAGTGTACCTAAAACTAAATATTGTAGGTATCATAACTCTTGTGTATATATATATATATATATATATATATATATATATATATATATATATATATATACGACTCCTATACCACACTGTTATTGTACTTTTTTATCTGACAAATTACTGTTTTATCTGAATCTCTTATTACAAATGTCATATAATGCTGCATTTTGATTATATCAGAATGTAATGTCTGTTTGCCATTGTGTCATGCTGAAAAGTGCGTCAGCCAGCCTACTTACCCAGTTATCAAACTGAAATAAATATGTATATGTGTGTGTGTGTGTGTGTATATATCTATATGTATATATATATATATATATATATATATATATATATATATATATATATATATATATATATATTTTTTTTTTATACACACACACACACACACACACACACACACACACACACACACACACACACACACACACACACACAGAAATTAAAGGCCATTGCTATAATTTTAATTCTCAGATGTTGAGAGGTATGCCTTCTTTCAAGAGAATACTGCTTGATGGTGTAGATATTAAATCTGTCTTTAATGAGCATAAGTTTTGCATGATGAGAGATACTGCTACCAATCATTGAGGGTCAAAGGTATTTCTGGCTAATCAGTCTGGTGAAATTTAGTGTGAACACAGGGTGTTGCACCCATGGAGCACAAACTTGCAGAGCATATGCTGCCAAGTTGTGCACAGCACTTAGAAACCCAGGATATACTCTGTGTTTGTGGAAATACACACATCTTCCTGTGGTTTAACAGCATTGTGGTGCTTAAGAAATCTGCCAATGGGAGACAGCTATGGAAGTAGGCTGCTTCACAGGAACCACTATCTGGCCTACTTCCTATCACCTGAAGTTTGCCACTGGGGCAATTAATAATCTGACTGTGTTTTCAGGGCAGTAAATAAAGGACTGTAACACTCTGATCAGGGATGCCAAGCTCTTGCTTCTGCAGAATGAATGGTCCAGTTGGGCACTAGTAGGGGGAGCCATCAGACAGGGTTGTATGGAGAAGTGTGAAAGGGGTTGGATGTCTGATCAAATGCAGTCCTCATGAAACTACTAATAAGGAAAATGAAAGACTGATAGTCAAGCAGTGAATGAAGAATAAAGGGAAGAAGACTAGTCGAGAGAGAGAGAAGAAAGAATAGAGAGCAAAGAAGATCGAGAAGCCATAAGAGAAAGTAGGGAAAGAAGTGCCAGGAAGGCTTCACAAGGAACTGAAATGCAAGTGCAGAGTGATAAAGAAGTAACAATATCTCTTGGAGAGAGCTGTTCCCTGGATAGTCAACTGAAGCTGATGAATACTTATGGATGGCAGAAGGAATAAGCAAACTAGGTAGATGTTAAGGCAAGGAGGATGAAGAAAGTATTGAAAGGCAATGAAACAACAGCAGAAAGGAGATAAGGAAGGCTGAAGAAGGAATGCCCAGCATTCATTTCTGTTGATTGTGATCTGATCATTAATTGATGTGGGTTTATGGTCACTGAAAAATTAACACTGAATTAGTTTGAAAGGGAGAGGCACATAGGCATAGATTTTACTAAACCATTCTGCTCAGTTTTAAAGGTTTTGTGAAAAGCTCTTCATAACCCATATAGGGCTCTGTGACTATTTTTATTTTAGCAGTAGGGATGAGTGGGGATGAGGCAGAGTTTCAATATAAGGAAGGGGTTAGAGTCCTAGTAGACAGCTGCAAAAGGTGCTGTACAAGTCAGTGAGCTCAGTGTTCCCCTCGCAGTTCATAGGTTCTTAGGTTGTTGCAAGCATGCTTTTCAGGAAACCATTAATAAGCGTAGCCCAAATTCCCAATTACCCAAAAGCACTGTCTGGTTAAATGAATTGACCAAGATGATACAGTAAGCAATTAACGGCTGTGGGAATCAAACCCTGTACTACAGGAGTGATCTTGTCAACAGCTCATAGTCTTAATCCTGTGTGCTAACTGCCAGTCTAAAGTTCCAGTTTCATAGGTTCATAGGTGTTTACTAGGCTAATGACTACAAGACCCATTTTAAGCCTAGCCGTACATCCCAAATCTCTGACAAGTTTTGATACCCTTGATAAGTGTAAGCAGGAGTTTGGGAGATGAAATATTTACAAGCAGAGTCCTGGAAGATGAACCATTTACAAGTTGTCTGTGTCCATTAGAGACATAGGTTCCAAACCAAGGATGAATTTCCTGTTCCCCATCCAATTGTCCATGTTGCACTTGAATTGGGTTAAGGAGGAACTCTGTTTCACATGGATGGGGGGCCTGTGAAGCAGAGTTCCTCCCTAACCCTTTCAAACAAATCACTGAGGAGGGGATGTGTGTGTGTGTGTGGGGGGGGGGGGGACTGGACCATAACGAATCATATAAAATTCAAATCCAAAAGAGCTCATGTAGTTAAACATCCCCAGGCATAAAAGACAGTTGAAAAATCCACTCAGTCCTTCAATAAAAATACCAAAACCTGAAGTAAATAGTGAGATGTGAAGTTTAATGTGTAGCACTTTGGGTTATAGAACTTCATCAGAACCCTAAGCAATTATTTAATTAAGTTGATATAATAAATTAATCAAATCATGTGTTCTATACCATCCAATTAATCAAATCATGTGTTCTATACCATCCAGTCATGAATCAAATAATTACACAAGTTAATTATCCTAAAAGTACAAAACATGTCAAGAATACTTTAAGCACAAATAAAACATTTAGTATTGGAAGACAAAAAATGTGCAAAATGAAACTCTATTTAAATATTTGTTCTTGAACTATAAAAATAAATAAACACATGGTGCCCGAAGAAAAAGGCATTTAGTCCTTCTAAAAATATGTGCATTCAAACCTTCCTATAAAGTCAGTGTTGAGCAAACTGTAGTCTTGTCACTCTGAGTTTAAGAGCAGGTACCACTGATAACTGCTCGTTGAGACTGGGGGGGGGGGTTGAAGCATATAGTTTCAGTTTCTATATTAACTTGCTATACTAAAGAAAAACTTCCCATTATCCTCCCTTTTCATTATGTGGTATCAGTTCTAAAATACCAAATTTAAACTTTTTATAATTGGTACAACTTAGTGCATGTTTAAAAAGAGACTTATTCATATTCTTTCTTAAAATGCCCTAATTATCTTCATAATTTCTTTTACGCAAATCTCTCTCAGTTTTGCCTATATAGAAGCATGCACAGCTGGAGCAAACTGCAATGGATACTACCCACTTAGTAGCTAAAAACACTTTACTGTGATGGGAGTTTCCCAAACTAATCTACTAATCTTCTAAGATAAATGAACATTATCTACATGCTTCACAGCTTTGTGTACCTAATGTTAGAAACTTCATGTGCAAACTGTCCTTTTTTTCTACTAACACTTTTTTTTTTACCAGTCTTGTAGGTAAATAATGTTTTTTCAACTACAAGCCTGAACAAGTCGAAATCTATTTTTAAAATATTCCAGTTATTCTTCACTACTTCTAGAATCTGTTTAGTGTTACTATTGAATTTAATAATTAAAGAATTATGAAAACTAACCATCCCACTGTTTTCATTTTTTACCAACATCCTGTGTTCTATACCTCCATATAATCCCAGTAGGGGCTGAAATTTTATTCCCCATCCTCCTACTACTTCATCTCCTATCCTTTGAAGTAGATCACAGGGGTAGTCCCTTTCCAGAAATATTAACATCAGTTTATCTGATTCAATTCTAAATAGTTCGAAGTTGGAGAATCTAATGAAGTGGAGAGCAGATTCTCAGGGGAAAGTTTAATACAGGAAGTGACTAGGAAATCAGGCATGTGGTAGTTGGAAAAAGAAGAACAGGCGAAAAGAAGGAGCCACTGAAATAAGGAAGCAGTGGCTAAATGAAAAATGACCATGTGGAGCAAACCTGGGGGAAATTCAATAGGTGTGTGTGTGTGTGTGTGTGTGTGTGTGTGTGTGTGTGTGTGTGTGTGTGTGTGAATGAGTATTGTGACTGAAAGGGCACTGCAAACAGATGACAAACTAGAAGTCCCCAGAATGCAGTAAATAATCTGGATAACAATTCACAAGAGTTCTTGGACCAGCCTACCTATCCAGTCAGCAAATGAACAGATAAATAACAAAAAACCTGAGGAAGAGAAGCTTAGATGATATGGGAAGGAAGTGGAGTGGTTATAGTCCAGAAACAGAAGATGCAGACCAGAAGCGGCCTTAGTTCAACTGGTGCCCTAGGCAAAAGGGCTCCATGGTGCCCCCCCACACTACCCAGTGCCCCCATCCTGGTGTACCTACACCAAATAAATATTGGAAAAGAGCCCCTGCTAGAGTGGCACCCTAGGTGACCGCCTAGTTGGCCTATGCCTAAAGCCAGCTATGATGCAGACGTATGTTAAGCAAGAACTGTGGTAACACTTTATGTAAAATCAGCAACTGGAATAAATTGTTTTAAATGTTCACTAAATAAGAAAATAAACACCAACAAAATAGAATAAAGGGCACCAGGAGAAAAAAACGCTCTTTAAATATATTAAAGTCCTTTTATTTAGTCCACAGGTTGAGTGCTTTTGTCACTGATAACTACAGAAACTTCCTCAGAACATAATTTATTTTTAAAAGTCACTTTTTAAAGCCAAATAAAACCACACCCCCTTGTGCAAAACCAGCCAATGCCCTTAAAATCCAGACATGAATATTTAAAGATGCAAAAACCTAAGAGAGTTAATCTGACAATGCAAATAGCTACAACCTGATAATACCTTAAAAACATATATGTGATTAAGTACAATTTTTGCACAATTTAAAAATGAAAATATATATAACACATGTCCATTTCTATAAAAATATATACACATTTAAAATTGTTTAACTTTCATCTTTTATCTTTCCAAGGCTTTCAGCCTTAGGAAACATACAATAGAGAGGGAATCATTAATGCCCTGCCACTGTGTAACATTAACTTGAAGTTGCCATAAAACTTCCTGCTTTTCCAAATAGAATGTCCATGGGCCACCTATCAGCCCTACATTTAGAACATCTATGACAGTAAATCTAAGTGAATGATCATTAAATTTTATGCAATGTTTGTCTAAGGCATTAGTGTCCCTTTTTATTCTTATATCCCTAAGTTGTTCATAAATTCGATTTTTTAATTTTCTCTCGGTTTTGCCGATATAAAAACAAGGACACATTGTGCAAAATGCGCAATAAATAACCTTTTCAGTGTTGCATGTACATTTAATATTCAATTTGACAACAATATTGTTGATTTTATATGTAGAACCTTTCAAAATGTGGGGGCAATAGTTGCAAGAACCACATTTTCTCATACTTCCACTACTTAACCCTTTATAATTATTTTCTAAAATATTCTTAAGACATCTGCCTCTCCGGTAAACAGTACTGGATTTTTCCCCCACACAGTGTTTAATCTCTTTATTGTTAGAAACAACAACCCAATTTTTAAACACTGTATCAGCAATGCTTTTACTTGATTTATTAAAAGCTGTAATAAATGCATTTTGAAAATTAGTATTCTTTAGCCCAAAAATCTCATGTTCAGGACTATTCACTGTAATACTCAAAGGAGAATTAATATTCATTTGCAAAGGCTCCCCCGTTGTACTCATCTCATCTTGAAATTGGAATAATATAGGTTTAAAATAACATCTCTCTCTTTTATTAATTACCTCCACCAACACTTCATTAATTAACTTGCTGGGATGTCCTCTTTTTAAAAACATACTCTTCAGTAGGTCACATTCATTTAAAAAAGCATCGAATAAAGTCACCATACATGCAGCCCTTAAAAATTTTCCCTTAATGACAGTCTTTTTCTGTCTGTAAGGATGAGAGCTGTTAAAATGCAAGAAACTGTTAGAGTATGTTGGTTTTCTAAAAATTTCAACTGTGAAGGCTTTTAAGGGAGCATGCTTAGCTAATTTCACATCTAAATAGGCAATCTCATCATGACCAATACTATGTGAAAAGTTCAAAAATGTGGTGGGAACATTAATGTAAACTAGTAATTCACCAATCATGTCGATAGGCCCAAAACATAAATATTTCATCCAAAAAATGAATATAGGTTTAGGTATTGTGACTGAATGGGCACTGCAAACTGACGACAAGCCAGAAGTCACCAGAATGCAGTAAATAATCTGGATCACAATTCACAAGAGTCCTTGGACCAGCCTACCTACCCAGTTAGCAAATGAATAGATAAATAACAAAACATCTGAGGAAGAGAAGCTTAGATGATATGGGAAGGAAGTGGAGTGGTTATAGTCCAGAAACAGAATATGCAGACCGTATGTTAAGCAAGAACTGTGGTAATACTGTATGCAAAATCAGCAACTGCAATAAATTGTTTTAAACATTCACTGTCAACCTATGATTGCTTCTACATGAGGTACAGTTTGAATATCTAAGGGTGTACTGTGTTTTATTATTATGCTGACATGTTATGGTATGCAAAATAACTGTTGCACTTAATGTAAGCTGTAAGCCCCACTAACCCATACCCTTTCAAGTAAATGTACACTATCTGTTCCCACCAGAAACCTGATCCTAACTCTAAAAGCTCCCATCCACTCCCTAAGCCAAGACTCATGATTGCTTCCTAACCCTAAAATCCACTCCCCTCTCTAAACCTAATATACCGATTGCTCCCTAAAACTAAAAATCCCCCTTTGTCACATGTGTCTTGTATCAAATGAGACACTGAGGTACTGTGATGGGTTCAAGTTGTTTATTGTATATAAATACATCAGGATCTGTAACTGGAACATGCATCTAAGCTAAATGACTGACTTATTACTTTAAACACACTTGCATGTGCATCTCCATTCATGCCCGAATTCACTCTGGCCGACTGTATAAAATGGCACTGAACTTGCATGTGCTCAGTAACTTATATGCATGTGCTACCTAGCTACAGTGGCTGACTAGTTATAATACACAGAAGGATCTACATCCTTCCTCTTTGATTTGTTTGACATGTAATAGGAGAACAAGATATTTTTAACAAGCTAGATATCACATCAACAAATAACAACAAATTAATTCAAGTCCAAGTCTCTGTGTATGTTGAAATGGGTTTGGAAATTCTACCTGGTCTGGTTACATAAAAACTTTGACTGAGTTTAGCAACAGAGCCAGTCTCTGAGGAGTCTTTTACAGTTGGAACTTTGGGGATTACATCAAGAATTTTTGAAGAAAGTACACGGTCCTCTAGAATTCGAACAAGTGTAGAGTCACTCTGAGAAATACAGTCTCTGGCACAGGCAATCTGTTGCGTCACTGATATGGAGGCTGGCAATAAGTGTCTTTGATTCCTTCTGAAATCCATTCGTTCACATTGTATGATGTAAGATCTTGGTTCCTTGCAAAGGTTTTTGATGATACCCACTTTGTCATATACTTTAGGTGTTTGCATTCTCACAATTTCTCCTTGTCTTAATGGTCTAAGAGGTTTGCTAGACATATCGTAGTACAACTTTTGTGACTGATGTTTTCTCAAACGTTGAGCCTTGGCCACTCTCTTGTTCTTTACATTTAGTAATAACAATTGTTTACTGATTGGTAAAGTTGTTCTTGTCTGTCTGGATATTATTCTCTGAGCAGGTGAACCAAGCAAGTTATCTTGAGGGATGTTTCTAAGATTGAGTAAGTTAAGAAAAACATCGGTACTCTCCCTTGGATTTCTCCAACAAATGTTTCGCACTTAGAACTGCACACTCTGCTAATCCATTGTACTGTGGATATTCAGGACTACTAGTAATGTGGGAAAAGTCCCAAGAATTGTCAAAATTCTTGAACTGCTGACTTGTAAACTATGCACCATTGTCAGAAATTACTTTATGCGGACTACCATGGACAAAAAAATGTCTCTTCAATTTCGTAATGACAGTGCTGGATGTTAAGTTAGGAAGATGGTCAATTTCAAACCAATTTGAGCAAGAGTCTACTAACATGAGGTAATGTGAACCATTCCATTTGGAAATGCCAGCAGCAACCGTCGATCATGGTAATTCAGGAGTCTGGTTTAGCTGAAGTGGTTCTTTTTGTTGGTGCGATTTAGTACTGTTGCAAATTGAACATGCTAGAGTTTCCTTCTGTATATCTTTTGACATAGAAGGCCAAAATACTATGCCTCTTGCCCTTTGTTTGGTTGAATCACTACCCAGGTGACCACATTGCAAAAGTTTGATATATTCCTGTTGTAATGTTTTAGGAATTGCAACTTTAGGACCTTTCATGATAATTCCATCATCCCTCTTGAGCTTGTCTCTGTAAGGAAAATATTTCTGTATGTCTAGTGGTAAACTAGTTTGTCATGCTGGCCAACCTTGACTGATAAAATGTTTTAGCTTCTGGAGAACTGGGTCTGAGGCTGTGTGATTTCTGAGCTCATCAAGACTTGATGAGGAAAAAATTTTGACTTCCATGACTAGAAATTCTGCTTTTGCATTGTTATACTGTTCTGTTGTTTGTTTGGGTGCTCTCAACAAAGCATCAGCAAGGTAGAGATATTTGCCTTTTGTATAAACTACATTGAAATTGTACTTTTGCAATTTTAATATCATGAGTTGCAGGCATGCTGAGGCTGTATGTATTGGCTTTTTTAGAATTGTCACTAGAGGTTGGTAATCAGTATCTATTTGAATAGGTTTTCCATAAATATAATCATTAGACTTAGAACATGTGAACACTACTGCTGAAAGCTCTTTTTCAATTTGTGCATACTACAGTTCATTTTGGGTTAAAGTTCTGGATGCATAGGCTACTTTTATGCCTTCTTGAAGACATGCTGCATCAAGACCATACTTTGAAAAATCACATGAAAGACTTACAGGTTTCCAAACATCATAATATCTCAATGTGGGTGGACTGGCAATTTTCTATTTCAGAATATCACATGCTTTTTGGTGCTCTTTCAACCAGGACCAGTTTACATTTTTGTGTGTCAACTCATATAAAGGTGCTGAAAGCTCACTAAGGTCTGGGATTAACTTTCCTAAATAGTTGACCATACCGAGAAAATGTTGTAAAGATGTGACATTTTTTGGAACTGGCATCTCAAGAATTGCTGCTTGCTTAGACCGATCTGGTTGTAAGCCTGAACTGATAAACAAATGACCCACATAAGTAACTTCTTTCAGTTTGAGTTTACATTTCTGAGGATTCAGTTTAAGATTTACTTCACGAGCTTTCACGAGCATGGTCCAGAACTTTCCTGAGATTTCTGTCATGTTCGTCTTCAACATTGCCCCAAACAATAATGTCATCTACTATAATAGCACATGGACAACCAGAAAAAAAAATTGCTCCATTGCAAAAAACTTCACTAGCAGAATTTATCACAAATGGCATTCTCAAGAATCTGTATCTACCATATGGTGTACTGAAAGTGGTTAACAAGGAAGATTTGCAATCCAGTGAAATGCCAAAAAAAACTTTTTGTATCTATGACTGAAAAAATAGTGGCATTTGGCATGAGAGCAGCTGCTACTTCTACTGTGTGCATTGGATGATGAGGATGCTTAATGCTTTGTTTAAGTCACTTGGATCAATACATATCTGAATATCATCTGAGCTTTTCGTATGAGCTATGACCATGGAGGATACCCATTCAGTCAGTTCTTCTACTGGAACAGGGACACCTAAATTCACCATTTTGTCAAGTTCTGCTTTTACTTTGCTCTGCATTACTACTGGAACTTTCCTTGCTGGCCTGACAACTGGGCTTACTTCATGGTTTAACTTCATGGAATATGTGACTGGAAGTTTGCCAAGCTCATCTTTGAAAACATCAGCATATTCACTAAAATATTCTGTGTAAAACTATCATTGTTATTCATACTTATATGGTGAACCTCTTTATTAAATGAAATCAGTCCCATTCTCCAACTGTCCTTGAGGCCTAGCAGTGACTGCACACATCTTTTGACTATGTAAAACTCCAAAAATCCAAAATAATTGTTCCGTGCTAATGCACTACAGCATTTATCATCCATTAGAAATAAGGATGCACACAACGCCCTTTACAGACACATTGAGGCAAATCCAACACATACTTTTTCATTTAAAGCTGTGGTCAATGTGAAACTAAGTAACAGAGGTGGAGATTTAAAATTACTTACTGAGTCTTTGGAATCAAGATGGATTATAGAACTCATGGCTCATTGGAGCCCTGGTTTAAATGAGATGGTACCTTTAAAACCAGCCTTACAAAAAAGGCGGGTTATGTATTGAAAGTTGATTGGTAGGTTGTGTTTTTAAAAATGTAGAACTGTGTGTCACTAATTTGTCTGATGAAGGGTTGTTTTTAATAAAGAAGAATACACCATAGCAGTGTCCTGCCATCCTTTCTTTCGTTTTGGAGACTATGTAAAACTTCAAGTTATAGCTGTTTCCAGTAGAATGGCATGAAAGAACTATCGTGCCATCAGTCTGAATCTCTTCACCGCCATAAGGAACCAGATTTGCACAATTTGCTGAATCAACTTTCTCACTAGCTTTAATTTTAGCAAACATTTGTGCTGATATTACATTGCACTTAGATCCAGTGTCTGCTTTAAGCTCTACAGTTTCCCATTAATCCAAACAATGCAAAATATTTCACTCTGCTGCCGACCGATAATCTACTGTGTTAACAGTTTCATTAATCACAGAGACACCATCAACATAGAAAGCGTGCTTACAGCACTCTATCTGATCTACTTGCTTCTTTGGATGCTCTCTTTAATAAAAATATGTGCCACTTTAGACTTGCAAAGCCTTTTGAAATGATTCCACTTTTTACACGTGTGACACTGTTGACCAAAAGCTAAGCACTTCTCTTGTTTAGGTTAATGACTGCCTGCACAATTATTATAGTTAACAGTGAGGGTGTTTGCTGTGGCCCCATTTGGTTTATAGTTAAAGTTGGGTGGTGTCACATTCTTTGGTTTATATTTCTTTTTCATCTTAGCTTTATGTTGTACACAATCAACATTCACACTGGCAGACATTGCATGCATGTTTTTCTCATTTGTAAGCATATTTGTATGTTTTTCTGTAAGCTCATATATTTGACAAATCTTAATGATTTTGCTCAATGTTAAATCACTCTCTCAAAGCAAATTCTTTCTCACTGCATCATTATTGACACCACACACAAGCCTGTCTTTTATCAACTCCTCTCTCAGATCACCAAATCTGCACGTTTTTGCTTTATTTCTTAAGTCATTAATATATGCTGCAGTAGTTTCACCAGACTTTTGATTTCTTGTGTAAAACATGTGCCTTTCCATTGTAATATTCACATTTCTCTAAATTTATGTTTTAAGCACTCAGGGTCTTCCCACGTTTCAGCCTGCATCTTAATATGGCATTTTCTCCCTCCCCTGCATACACGGCAGGTGCATACACGAATTAATGTTCCCTCTCAATGGCTTCCAAGCCAACTAAATTAAAAAGTTTAAATACTCGCATACGTGTGTCTTTATCAGAAAATCCAGCTTATATGAAAATATCATATTCTTGCTCAAACACTTTCCAGTCCTCAGCAATATTATTATCAAACACCCAGTGGTCCAGGTCTGCAAAATCCCTCTGCCGTAACAACAGAATTTGTTTAAATATAAGCATAGACCAGATACTTGTAATTATACTCAACTGCTCAACAATCTCTCTGAAACTGCTTTATTTTAAAACTGCAAGCACTCCGGACACTTCAGATATTTTGAAAAGTTTTAGTTAATGAGAAAAGTCATACATTGTGAAAAAATTCAGACATTTTAGCCTTTTATACATTTTAAACACTTCAGAAATTATTTCAAACACTTTTATCAATATGTCACTATTTTAGACATTTTGTTTATCTCGGTAATTATTTAGAACATTTTGAATGCTTTGCCACATATTCGACGACTGAAAAATCATTTAAATGACTTTAAGTACTTTTGAATAACCACTGACCTGTTTGCAAGTTCGCTCCTGTATATTCCTCCACTTCTGACTTTGTGCCTCATGGTTTGCGAGTTGCTTCACTTTGGATCCCATTTTGACACCATGTCACACTGAGGCACTCTGATGGGTTTAATTTTTTTTATTGTACATAAACACATCAGAAACTGTAACTGGAACATGCATCTAAGGCAACTGACTAACTCATTACTTCAAACACACTCGCATGTGCATCTCCATTCACGCCTGCAATTCACTCTGGCTGACTATACAAAATGGCACTGACCTTGCACATGCTCAGTATCTTATATGCACATGCTATCTAACTATAGCAGTTGACTAGGTACAATGCACACAATGATCTACGCCCTTCCCTCCCTGCAACGAATGTACCAATTACTCCTGAAGCCAAAAATCCCTCTCCTGTCCCTAAAGCTAGATTGTCCCTCCCCCGTTTTCCTTCCCGTTGACCACTGACATTTCCTGACTTCATTCTTTAACACAAGAGCAATTGCCTGTAGCAGCTCTTTGGCTAATCTCACATTCAAGTTCAAGCACTAACAAATGGATGCATGGGCTACAAGCTGCTTGAGTTCCTAGCTTTGAGGAACTTGTCTTCAAGCACTTGAGACCTGAGTGCTTGCAATACACCCAATTTTAGGTACTATTCCTAATGATATCTGCATTAGCATAGTGATTATTTATTGATCAAATCGTTACAACAGTTACATGTTGCTGTTAGTACATGGCACAACAAAACAATAGAAATGTAAATTCAGTAAGCATGAAATAGTAAGTGAACTTTAGGATTAATGAGAAAAGAGGGAAACAAAACACAATAAGTGATATGCACCCTCATCACTGCCTGGCCAGGGAAAGAATACAATAAGGTTTGGTATAGAAAAATGAGTATTAGGCTTAGGATAAGGAATAAGGGACAAGTCCAAAACAGGAGCAGGGGAAGCTGAGTAGCAAACAGAAATACGGGGATTAAATAAATATTCTGTACCTGAGAGTACTGAAGATATATATTTTTTCTGTGATGATGGTGAAGCTCTGCAAAAATGGCATCTCCACTAATACCAATACTTATACCCTGTCCCAGTCTGCCTTCTACATCATCACTTATTTTTATAAGTCAGGTCTATTACATGACTTTTATAATATGATCTATGATTCCACATTGAAAGGGTATGTCACAATTAGATTTCTAAGAACTTGGTTCACTAATATTCTTGGAAAATAATACAGAATCATGTTATTTAATTGAAAGAATGTTTTAGAAGTATAAAATAAATTTAACCATCCTATGAGCAACCTAGTTGAAGTATTTAGTAGGCTGTCTGTATATGTTCCTCATTTTGCCCATTTGTTCCATACTATGAGAGTTAGTATTACACATTTTGGAGATGAAAGGTTGTGTGTTATGGGGGTAGCGTTGATGGTCAAAACTGTCCTCTGTATTACTATGTACCACATACATATCACAACTGCCATATCTGTCCCCTTTAGATTAATCTGTGCAAAGCATAATTCATTAGACGCATTTACACCCTGCCAAAATCCTCCCCAGATACCACTGCACACAAATTAGACTGGCTAGCAAACATTTCCACTGAAATAAAGATTCCAGGTGACTTTAATATAGAATACCAAAATGCACACAAAGAAGATACTTGCCCTAGATGAAGCTCTTCAGTCTGCCTCACATAATAAATCCACCAATATGAGCCGACAAAACTATATCTAATCGCAGTATGCTAGACTGAATTATAGACTCACGCCTTGACAACTTTGGATCTGTTGGCATGGCGTTAAATTCAGTTAGTAATCACTTTCTCATCCTTACATGCTATAAAAAGGTCTCACATGCCTGTCCCTAACATATTCATGGAGTATTGGTATACATGCTTGTTGGCCACACTGAAGTCGATTAATTGACATCCTCTCTGGCATCTGTCCTTCCTCAGTAATTCATTCCATAGCATAGTCAGTGAAATGTCTGCTATCTACGCAAAAGGAATAAAAAACAAATCAACATCACAGATACGATGTGATGCCACAGAGAAAGAAAGAAATCACCAAGTGTCCTAATAAAGAAACTCTGTACAAACTACTGTGCAAAATAAAATACCAAATAATGCACTCAAAAAATAAACTATTTCATACAGCCTCAAAACAAGAATTATCCTAAATATTCTGTAACTTTCTGAATGTCCTGTTAAAACCCACAAAACCTCAAACCCTATGTTCCTTTCCTGATGCAACTCCTTTCAATATCACTTCTAAATTGTGTACACTATTCACTAGCATATGCCAAAACCTGAATCACTATGCCACAGCCTCATCAAAAGTGTCATCCAACCATCTACAAACCACACCATATAAGAGCTCATCCTTCCTCACCCTTAACCACACTCCCATATTTCTAATATTAAAATGCCTCAAATGACCAAAAACAATCTCACTAAACAAACTTCTGCCTGTCTCATACCTGCAGTTCTGTCAACAAACTACCCTGTACCTATTTTCATAAATCATTCAGTGAAAGAAAATTGTGTAATACTACCATAGGAAGAAGCCATCATCATCCTCCTGCATAGAAGTGGCCACTGCACTATCCTGAGTTAAAAAATGCCATTCATCCTACTTCCACAGCTATTAAAAATTCTAAGGAAATTCACAAGCAAATACTATAACAACTCATGAATAATAGTCTCTTGTCCTTCATAAAACAAGGCTACAGGCCACATTGTGGCACTGAAAGAGGTTGTTTTACATTTATTTTTATTTTAACCGTATTAAGGAAAGTCTGAACAAAAGTAAAACTGCAGGTTGGATTTTATTTGACCTGTTAGATGTTTTCAACATGGTTGAGATACTGCCATTATTGAGTGCTTCAAACATTTTTTAACCTACCCCTCTCACTCTTCCTGGCTGTCCAGCTACCTGGCCAACAGATCCCTGGCTCTGTGGTGACACAACAGCATATTGCATTCTCACACATTTGTTTATTTGTATATTTATTTATTTATTGCTGTTGTTTACCGGGGTAGGCCAACTGGACTGTGGTAGCCCCTTTTCAGCTGAAGCCTGGGGAGAAAAGCTTAATTTACAAAATAGGCAGTTTTACACAGTAGAGAAAAATGTAAAGCTTAAAGTTACAATACCGTTTTAAAGTAACTGAAAAGCAGCTATCACACTGACATCCCACAGAGGTAAGATTTTAGATACATTTTCAGCAATAGCATGCCATAGATATGTCACCCAGTGAAAGGCAATATAATACGCAGATGACACTACCTTTCTTTTTGCATTACATTCAGCTTCATTCGTCATTAACAAATTTCTTCAAGCTGCCATTAATAAAGTTTAGATATGGATAGCTACCTCCAAACTAAAATTAAATACAGAGAAAGGAAATATAATATTCTACTCTCAACAGAATGAACCAGATACATCCAGTAGTTTAAAAATGATGGGCAAAGATGTAATGCCACTTGATAATGTTTACTATTTTACTCGGGGCAAAGGCCTACATTTTGATATTCATGTAATTAGTAACAAACACTACTAACTTGTAAATTTATATTTCACATACTAGTATGTAATGACATGCAATATAATTAGCACACTCTTCCCCTCCCTCATATGCTACATCAGAGTTACATGTATTACATATTACTACTAGTAAGGTCTAAACACCTTCAAACCTCTAAACTGGATCGTTCTCATCTCTTTAAATTGATGTTACATTCTTTATTGTATACAAAAAAATCTGTAGTGAATAACTAATCTTACTATCACTATACTGAATAAGATGTCCATCATATTGATTTTTGCTACAGTAACCTTAGCTACATGGGTTATATCCTACTAAGGATGTAACAGCTGGCCAGCTACCAAAGCTTAAGGACATCTCCCATTTGCCCAAACTCTTAATCAGCTTGAGCAGATCTGAAGACAAAGAGTGGTTTGAGCTCCAAGCCCTTTAGAACTTTCCTGCCACCAGAGTCCTCCTCTTGCGGGCTTTCGAGGATTGACATCTAGCTAACACTGTTCCATTGCTGGACAGGTAGGTTCCCCTTGAAGAAAAAAAAAGATTTTTAATTTTATGACAGAAAGTGAACTTTTTCTAGTAAATTAATCATTTTAAGCTGGGAAAAGGTATTTTTATAGACTGTCATGTGACTTTTAGTAACATTTTAACAGGACTGTTACTTTTAATTTTTGTGGAGATAAGTTGTTATAACTAATTTAAGACTTCTCTTTCCTTGGTAAAAGTTGTGTTATTGTACTTTTGAGGGCTGGGGTAAGTGTTTAAAGTGCTTTTTTCTGTATTTTCTGATGGAAATTTGACTTTTTTCTTACTTACCTGTTTCATCGACTGCTACTGCCAGGTTTCCACGGGAATCATGCATCTTTTGGCTTTACTTTGGATCAACCTACTGGTACCTCATTTCTTCCATCTTCCAGCCGCAAAAAGAAAAAAAAATACCAAACAGAATTTGTGACCAGCAGAGTACTAAAGTGACTCAGGCTCTGATGAGTGACTCTGCTGTATCTATTTCTGTTTCCTCAGACCATTCATCTTTTTTCTTGGTTCCTTCTAGTGTAGCTCTTATAGCATCCATGGACTGGGGAGTTCAACATATCCTCTGTAGTTATTGGAGTGCCTTTGGCAGCAAAGAAGACCTACTGTTGGTCTTGGATGAAGGAGCAAGGAATACCTGTCTGGCTAAGCAGACTGGAATGCCTCTCCCTAGGGAGGTTTTGCCTGTCAAAAGTAGGTCTGCTTCTTTAGAAATTCTTGTCAAAAAGAAGCTAAACGTTAGATATAAGTCTTCTCCTGTCTTAGTTACCTCTGACAGCAGTGATATATTGGGCTTAGCACATGGTTTGGTTCAGACTCTGAAACCTGCCAGTTCTTTTGTTTCTGGTAAAAGAAAAATGGATCCTTGATTTTCTGAACAGATTCTAGGTTTTAAACCATGAATGATTGTGAAGGGTCAATTTCTGTTTTTTTTTTCTTTTCTTCAGGTTTCTGGTTCTTCTTCTGAAGAAAGTATGTCTTCTAATAGTCCACTGGAAGGATTTTCTTTTTCTGAAACAATTTCTATAATCAATCAGTTGTTTCATTGGAAGCATGATAGTATCCCACTGTCTTTTATGAAATATTTATGATTTACTGCAACTGGAATTTCCTCAACCTAATCCATCTCCTCCTATGCTTCCAACTTTGGAGGATGTATTTATTACAGCCTGTAAATTGCTTGACAGCCAGCCTGCTGCCCACAAAAAATCAGATAGACTGTACGAAATTCTTCTGTCTTATATGTTCTTATATTCTAAACCCAGATCAAAACCAGAAGTGAATTCTCAGGTAAACCCAGCTGCTGCTACACATATGGTTAATGCAATTCCCTCCACTTCTGTTAAGGATGAGAATGCTTTTGATAGGTTTGTAAAAAAAAAAGTCTTGCTTTGATGTTGTTAATCTTCTTTCATTCATCACCGATGGGGCTCGGAACAGAGTCGGCCTATTACCAAGCTTGCGCCAGTCAAAAAACTCTCATGCTAAGCTTTTACCCACAATGCCCATCTCCCTGTTACCTCAGATCTCGTTTGCCGCATAACCATAAAGCCTAATTTCAGACGAGCTCTCAGCTAAGTGGAAATATTTTGATAATTTGTGAAAAAGTTGTTTGACTCTCCTATTGTTAGTGATTTATATTCATTGATCTTCACTTTTATAGTTAGATATACCCCGTTTTCTCTTTTCTTCTACCCGTTTGGTAATCTTTTAAGTACCACTGGTGATACAGCCATCTCATAGCTGGTATTCCTTCCTCCTCTATCTAGTTGTGTGTTTCTGCTCTTGGGTTAGATACTATGTGTTTTTTGTTTAGTTTTAGGCTAGACTAAATTGGATTTGACATTGTATTTGAAGATTTTGATTGTTGTTAACTTGTGATGATGTCTGACAAGAAGAGTACTTCAAATTTCAAGCACTGTACTTCGTGTAAAGGTAAAGTTCCTAAAAGTGACTCTCACGATGATTGTGTTTATTGCTTGGGGTTGCCCCATCTTTTGGTGCAGCCTCCCTGTGTAATATGCCAAAGTTTTAGCCATTGCACTCTGAATGAGTGCAAGAATAACTTAATTTTAAAGAGCCTAATTAAATCGCCCTTTTTAGAGGCTCTTTCTGAGTTGGAGGTCTCAACCCCTCCTAGGAAAGATAAAAAAGGTCCCATTCAATTCCCTCTTCACCCTTGGGTGACCAGGGCATGTCTGTCAAACCTAAGGTACAAAAACTTTCTTCAGAGCTTAAGTCTGCCTCATCGGCTCTGACATTATCTGCTCCAGGCACTACGACTTTATTGGTGCCAGCTTTGGCTCCAATGCCATCACAGGCCACAAACCTGCCTATTATGACTTCGACACCGAGTGCCACTTCGGCACAGTGCACACCTTCGATGCCTATCTCTGCAATGACACTTCAGCACCAAGCTCTATTACGGCTCTGACTACAATAGTTTTGACTCCACTGCTTTTGGTCTCCAAACTTGAGACTTCAATGCCAGTAGACGCCACACCACAGACCCGATACTCCCCATCTGTAGATCCATTCCTAGGTCAAGTGTATAGCCCATTTCTAGATCAACCACACTCCCCATCAATAGTATCCATTAGATCCATCAGGAGCCTTTCAGAACTCGATGTGGTGCGTCTTGTGGACCAGCTGCTGGCAGCCAGGCAGATACCCATGCCCTCCAGGACTCATCCCCCTACGGAATTTGGGTTGATCTCTCCATGGACTCCATCCTATTTGCCTGCTTTGACCACCTCGGTTCCAAAGCCTTCTGCTCGATGTCTCTCTCTGAACCCCCAATCTTGGCACCAGTAGTGGACCTCACTTTGGCTCTGGGACCACCCCTTTGGTCCTCAGTTCCTACTGAACCAGTCCTTCCTCAACCCTGGGATTGGGCTGCGGGCTCTTCTGTTGGTGGCACGGTTCCATCCACGGTACCGGGAGCTTTGTCTGCTCTGATCCTGCTTGAGGCTCCATCCTCGGGAGTGGATTCAACAGAGCGAGGTGTGACACAGGTTTTGAGGTTGGCTTACTTGGTTCCGGGCTCCCATCCTTCTTCGAGCAGACCTGCTTTCCGTGCAATGAAAAGGGCTCTTGCTTCAGGAAGCATTACGCTGATGTTGAAACCCCAGTTTTCTCCCCCTGAGCTACAGATGCCACAGGCCACCTCCCCAGGACTCTGGGCAGGGAAGCCGCAGGAACCCACTGTACAGGGTACCCACTCTTCCATGTCCTCCTCAGAAGCCCCCACTGAGGAGCCCCTGTGGAAGAGATCATGCAAGAGCTAGCACGTAGACTCACCTGAGGAGTTTCTTACAGAGGACATGGATTTTGATGATGGTGAAAGGTCCCCATGGTCACCTCCTGATGATGTCTCCTTTGGAGACATCCTTGAAATGTTGAAGCAGAGGGGTGAGTGGAAGCCCACTAATCCTTTTTCTGAGGAGTCTGTGTCCCTGCAGGCTTTCCTCACTGGCTTTCTACCTCTTGTATGACCCCGTCTGCAGACAGGCTAGTTCAACTCACAGTGCAGTGTGCATGGAAGAACCCTGACTCTGTTGAGGCAATCCCTCGGAGATCCGACAAAATTCTCTCCCCATCTGGGGAACACCCACATTGGTGCAGAGGTTTACCAGTTGATGCTATGGTGGTGGCGGCAGCCACTAAGAAGGACCTAGCTGAAGAGAGCCCTACTGTTCACCTGCCCAACAGAGGGTCCCGGGCCATGGACAAATTGGGAACGTGAGCTTTTGCTTTAGTGACCTTTGCCATACGTTACTGAACTACTTGGTACATTTTATGAGGCTCCAAAGAGACTTGATTTCTGAACTCTCTGGAACACTCGCAGGACAGGTGTTTGATGAGGTGAGGGACAAAGTTGCCTCACAGCTCGCAACCCTGGAATCAATCTCCACTTCATCCATGAGGTTGCTTTCACACGCAACCGAAGGTGTGGCTAGAGCTGTGGGTTCAGGCATAGTTATGAGGCGTCACGCCGGGATGCACATTTATGACCTCGCAGATCCCTTCAAGTCTTCCTTTTTGAATGCCCCCATTGAAGCATCTTCCCTGTTTGGCTCCAAGGCTAAGGACACTCTGGCCAGGTGTGAGCAGGACGGTAAGACCCTGTCTGCTGTAGGCCTATGTTTTTCCAACCCTCAATGTTCCTTCTCCAGGAACCAGAGGAGTGGGAAGATGTGGCACAAAAAAATCTCAGGGTTCTTTCCATGCCACACTGGTAATGATACCCCCAGGAGCAGAGGGTGTAACAATTCCGGAAGATACCGTTTTTGAGGCAGAGGGGGTCCACACAACCAAGGCTCCAGAGACTCCTTCTCTGGACAGCCTTACCAGTGCTCCTGAAGAGCGGCCTGATTGCTTGTCTCTGGAAGCAGCCAGAGGTTGTTTCTCTCTGCACCAACCTGCCTGGTTCTCTATCACCACCAATCATTGGGTGCAGAACATCATTACCAGAGGTTACACCATTCCCCTCATATCTTATCCAAAACTTCCAACAAAACTTCCTGACATTCCACCCAGTCAGAGGGAATAAGCATCTTCAGAAGTAAGAAAGTTGTATCAAAAAAGAGCCATCCAACTAGTCCCACCAGACCAATGCGAATCTGGATTTTACTCAAGATTCTTTTTGGTGCCAAAAAAGACAAGGACCTGGAAACCCATCCTGGATCTTAGCAGTTTGAACAAACATGTCACCCAAACCAAATTCTGGATGGTCACGGTTCAGTCCATCCTCCCCTTTCTCATGAAGGGCAATTGGATGTGCTCGATAGATCTCTGGGATATTTATTACCACATCAAAATGGACAAACACTCCAGGAGTCTGCTTCATTTCCAGCTAGAGGCCAATCATTACCAGTTTTGCACCCTGATGTTCGGTCTCTCTACAGCTCCCAGAGTGTTCATGAAGTGCATGGCAGTGGTCACAGCTCACTTGAGACTGCAAGGAGTCCAGGAGTTTTTGTATTTGGATGATTGGCTCCTTACCACCCCCACCAAGCATCTTCTGGTAACAGCCCTGCAATACATCCTTTCTCTGGCAGAAATTTTGGGAATAACTATGCACTGGGAGAAATCCAACCTTTCTCTGCCCAGCAGATAGAATGCATCGGGGCAGTCTTTGACACTCGATCCTGTCTGGTGTCACTCCCAGCTCACAGACTCCAGAGGTTGAGGCTTTAGCTCTGGGTGATACTCTGTCAAAACAAACTCTCAGCAAGAGAAGTTCTTCAGGTCCTAGGATCCATGACAGCCTCCATACCATTAGTGCCTCTTGCAAAACTGCATGTGCGAATCCTCCAATGGCTTCTTCTCTCTCTCAGTGGTTCCTGAATCATCATCCCCTATGTTTTCAGATCCGGATAACCAACTCTTGCAAACAGGACCTTCTTTGGTGGATGAGGCCAGGCACAGATCTTTGGAGTTGCCCATTCCAGCCCCCTTAGCCTAAGGCCATTGTGACCACAGATGCTTCCCTGATAGGGTGGAGGGGCAGTTTCCAGGGATAGACAGTCCAAGGCACGTGGTCCATGCTGGAGGCTGACTTGTATTTTAATGTTCTGGAACTGAGAGTGGTGCTGTTAGCTTTGCAAGCATTCCATCTGGTTTTCCCCTCTGGAATGATTGCAACTCAGTCAGACAATATGTCAGTAGTCTGGTATATCAACAAGCAAGGAGGAACCAAATATTACCCTCTGTGTTGAGAGGCCATGAAAATTTGGAAATGGGCAATAGATTTCAACTGCTTTCTGATAGCAATGCATATCCCAGAGAGCTCCAATGTGATTGTGGACAAGCTGAGCAGTTGTATTCTCCTACCCCATGAGTAGTCTTTCAATTCTGAAGTAGCGGCAGAAATTTTCAACTGTTGGGGCCAGCCTTGCTGCGACTTCTTTGCCTACCCTTCAAACAACAAATGCAGCAGCTATTTCGCCCTATTCCCCCCCGAAGGGGGGGTCCCCGAGGGATGCTCTGATTCATGATTGGCCCACGGGACTTCTCTATGCCTATCCCCCCATTCCTCTTTCCACAGTTCTTAAAGAAAGCCATTTGGTTGAAATGAAAGGTGATCCTCATAGCCCCATTTTGGCCTCGACAAGTCTGATTCCCCTTCCTTCGGCCTCATCTGTTGTACCACAGTGGATTCTGGACCCTATTCCAGATCTGATCTCTCACCCCCAAAGTTTGACTCATCCAACTCTGTCCAGTCTCAAGCTGACAAATTGGTGTCTCCTCTTCCACTGGTTGTCAGGCAGGATGACCTCCCCTCTCCTGTTTGTGATATAATTTTGGCTTCTCATAAACCATCCACCAGAAGGCTATACTAGGACAAATGGAAAAGGTTCTCTATTTGGTCAAAGGAAAGAATGCTAGATCCATATTCGGCTCCAGTCACAGCGGTCTTACAATACTTGTCTAAGTTTTTTGAAGATGAAGCCACAGGCTCTACCATACGAGTACATCTGGCAGGAATTTCTAATTATCATAATGGATTGAATGGTACTCTGCTGATATCACTGCATTTGTGCAAAACCTTTCTCAAAGGAGTATCTCACATTAGACCCCCAATCAGACAGCCTATAGAGCTATGGAACCTCACACTAGTCCTCTAGTCTTTGACCCAACCCCCCCTTCGAACCCGCAGAGAATTGTGATATCAAATTCTTGTCATGGAACTCTCTCTTCTTGGTAGCCATCATGTCAGCCAGACAAGTTTCAGAGTTGCAGGCATTGTGCACCAAAAGACCCTACCTAATTTTTCATAAGGACAGGGTATCACTTCGGATGAACCCATCCTTTTTTCCCAAAGTTGTTTTTGAGTTTTACATCAATCAGTCTATTGATCTTCCAGTATTTTTCCCTAACTTTTCCAATGAAGGTGAATACTGTCTACATTCCATGGATGTACACAGGCAATTGCGATTCTATTTAGACAGAACCAAAACGATTCATAAGACTGACCAACTGGATTTCCTTCTCTGGGCCTAGAATGGGAAACTCTGTTTCCAAGGTCACTTTATCGAAATGGCTAAGGGACTGCATATGTTTCATTTATTCATTTGCAAAAGAACCTATGCCTCAGAATATTAAAGCCCATTCCACCAGATCTATGGCAACTTCTGTAGCCTTCCATTCCAGGGCTTCTGTGGATGACATTTGCACAGCAGGCACTTGGGCTAAACCCCACATTTTTATCAATCATTACAAATTGGACATGGTCTCCAGAGGGAGAGCTGACTTTGGCTCAATGGTTCTCAGGAGCGTTCGTCCATAAGGGCCACCTAAGGATGATACAGTAGCTGGGGATTTTGTCCCATTGGTGATGAATGGAAAGAAGATTAACAACATCAGATAAAGAAGTTATGTCTTACCATAATGTTCCATCTGTGCTATTCATCTTCTTTCATTCATCACTTCCCTCCCTCCTTTCCCCGACAAAGGCTCCTGGCGGATTCTTTGGGTCCTAGTGGTGTCTTAGGATATTTGTGCAGAAATGGCCTGTGCTTTACTTGTATGACATGGACAAACTCGATCTGAGGTAACAGGAAGAAGGGCATTGTGGGTAAAAGCTTAGCTCGAGAGTTTTTTGGCAGGCGCGAGCTTGGTAATAGGCCGACTCGGTTCCGAGGGCTCGGAACCGAACCCATCGGTGATGAATGAAAGAAGATGAACAACACAGATGGAACATTATGGTAAGACATAACTTTTTTTGCAACACTTATCTTTAGAATTCTCAGTTGTGAAGCTCATATACTAAAGTTTTTGAGGAACATTTTGGCATATTTCCCTCATCTAAGGAAAAAGCATCTTTGTGTAACTTTATTGCTTCTGTGTCTCAAGTTGAAATATGCTTATGGTTTGTCTGATGCCACTTCCAGGGCTACTGCTACTGGAATTACTATGAGGAGGTTTGATTGGGTGCATACTCAAAACCTTCCTGAGGATGTTAAAGCTGAAATATTGAATTCTCCTTTAGACAGAGATGCATTCTTTGTATCATCTGCTGCAGAGGTCATTAAAACATGTGACGTGAGAGGCAAGCTGATTCAGGGAATTTCTTAGATTTTTCAGCCTTCCTTCTCAAAGTTTGTTAAGGGGTTTAATGCTGCTTCTTCAACTTTTTACACACAAAAAAAAAAAAAAAATGCAGAGACTGCAAGTTGCTGGAAGTCTTTTTTTAAAAGCAATGGCAGGGAGGTCTCATGAAGAAGAGAGAAATTCCCCTAGAACAAAGGACAATTTAACTACTCTGAATTACTATCTTCATATTCTACCTTTCTCACCCTGGCAAGCCTTTATTCCTTCTTAAAATTCTAAACCTCTATTTCTGTCTCTTTGGCAACAGATAGTTTCAGGCAAATGGCTTCTGAAAGTGGTTCATCTTAGATACAGATGGCAGTGGGACTCTCTCTCACTCTTTTTCTAGGAATTTCTTTTCATTTAACAATTGGACATCTCTTTTCCCTGTATAATTTAGCATCTGCTGACAGGGGAGCAATAGAGTTGGTCCCTTCTCCTCCAATAGAAGGTTTATATTCAAGAATGTTTCTGGTATCTTTCCTTTTTAAACCAGTTTGTAATAGTGCCCAAGTTCAAATTGTTATATCTTTGCTACCTGTTACTTCTCGCTTCTCATGTAACTTTTTTAGTGACCTTAGATTTGGAAGGTGTTTATCATCACATTACCATTCTTGCAGATTTCAGACGTTTCTTCAAGTTTTCTATGTGTGGCTCACATTTTCAGTCCTCTGCAATGCCCTTTGGATTATTCACTGCTCCAAGGGTATTTACAAAGTGTCTAGGTCCAATAACAGCCTACTGCAGACAGCAAAGTATTCACATTTTCTTATTTAGATGACTTAAAACATTTTTGCAGAGTCTTTTACAAAGTGTCAGGAATCTCCCACTTTGGAGAGAGATCTCCTGCACAGCCTGGGTTTCAGGAGAACATCTAAATGTCTTGTTTAAATCCTTTTCTTAGGACCATTTTTCAGGGGTCTCTGCTAGACACCTCACTTCAAAGATCTTTATTTTCACATAAAAAGTAGATCTGTTTCTAAATATATTCCTGAGTTTTTCCACTCAGACAAAAGTTTCGGCAAGATAGCTTCTCAGGATACTATGACTCATGATATCTATGATTCTCATGATTCTTCTAGCAAGGCTCTACATGAGAAAGAAATCAGTGATACCTAAAATCAGTATGGTCCCAACATCAAAATTCCCTGACATTTCAGATTCTGATTTTGGGATTTGTGAGAAGCAAACTTTTTTGGTGGGGAGACTAAATTTAACTAAATCTAGGTAACACATTTTCCCTTCCAGCACCAGCACAGTTTATAACAACAGATGTCTCAGACATGGGGAGCAGTGTCTATGAGAATAAAAGTGCAGGGTCTCTGGAACAAAAAAGACAAACCAAAACACATAATGTGAAAGAGATGTTGGCAGTCATCAATGTTCTCCACTCTCTCAGTCATCTATTTTCCCCAGGATCTTAACAAATGGTCACAGACAATACTGCAGTGATGTAGTACATAAACAAATGGGAGGGTGGCAGATCTTATCCTTTGTGCAGACTATCAATAGCAGCATAGGGTATACCTTTTCAGCACAATCTTAATCTACAAGAATTGATCCATCTATGTGGACCTCACATAGGTCTTTTTGCCTCCAGTCACAACAATCAGTTGGCAAAATTCTGCTCCAGGACTCCATGCAAAAAGGTCTGGAAAAATTATACCTTTTCTTTTCCTTGGACAGGAATGTTCTTGCATACTTTTCCAAACTTTCCACTAATATTCAGGGTCATTCTGAAGATGACACTCCAAAGATCATTGTGTTGACTCCCTTATGGCCCATGCAACAGTGGTTCTCCCTTCTTCTGAAAATGGCCAAGGGCAATCCACAAACGTCCTCTCAGGCAGGACCTACTTACAAAAGATAGGAGGTGTTTGATACATCCTAACTACAATTAACTGCATGCACAATAGTTTTAACACCCTTTAGGCAACCTGAGGATGTGCAACAGGTATTAAAGGTAGCAAGAAAATTTTCTACGAGAAAATCATATATTAGAAAATGGAAAAGGTTTTCTAGATGGTGCCAAGACAAGAACCAGGACCCTTTTAAAACTAATGATGGTATGTTGTCCTATCTCGCTGTAATTCTTGCTGGTTGGGTTCGGAGCCATTCATGGCTTTGACTCAGCCAAATACTAAAGCTCGAGCCACTGGCTCGAGGCTAACCCCTGTCCCATGATGCTGTGGGCCATATCCCCAGATCTCATTTGCCACTCAAGCGATTGAGAAGTGTTTCTGCGTGCTCCTTGGCTAAGTATAGGTTTTCTAATTCTATTTGTCTAATTTTTCTCTCTCTCTCTACTACCTTTAGATCCACTGTAGTAGTTAGTTTCCCCCCTTCTCAACTACCGGTGAGAGTTCCATTTAACTTAGAGGGGTCTCACAGCCCTTTTAAGTTAGAGGGCCACTTCCCCTTAATGTTAGAATCCGTTTGAGTTAGGGGATTCTTCTACCTTTCCCTTTCTTTTTCTTGGTGTTACACTCTTGTTATATAAAAATATATATATATATATATATATATATATATATATATATATATATATATATATATGTATACATACTTGTAATTTATTTTCAGTGTAGTTTATAGTGGTAGTTCTAGTTTGCTGTGTGTGTTTTTGCAGTTATAGCCTTTGTCTTAGTAGTTAGTTAGTTAATTTGTTTGGCTGTAGTAAAGAGGAAAGGCTAGAGTACTTGGGATGATGAGGATGATGAAAAAGTTTTTTAATCCACAACACGAGTACATACACACCGTTTGGCCTTTTCAACTGGACAATCAGTCTTCATCAGAACAGTGTGATTAAATATTTTCCAAGTTTATATAGTCTCTAACTAATTTCCTTTGAACACTATATAAAATCATAAAGATTATGTTTTAAATAACATTTTATCACAAGAATATAAATAATGAATGAATACATATAATAATACATTACAGTAAAAAATCTACATAAAAACATAATGATAATTCCTAACATTAATAAATGTATCTCTTGTAATTTAATTATAATGATGTATTTGTTATGAAAGAGCTAAAAAAGGTTTAATGCTGACAAAATCATTAAGACCTGGCACTCTAGTGGCGTCAGTGAATATCTGCCACCTACTTTCGTATGATGCCAAGATCATTTTCCAATTTCCTCCATATGGTGTACACTTCACTTGATCAATAATGGCAAATTGGAAACCATGTTCATCCCCTCTATCTAAAATATGTCTGTAAAGAGCATTTTTAGTATCACATTTTTGTATTTTATACATGTGTTCATATATTCGTTTTTTTAATTGTCGTTCAGTTTTGCCAATATAATAGGCCGTACAGCAAGTACATGTTGCCAAGTACACCACCTGTTTAGTATTGCAACTGCATGTCACTGACGCCACTAGAGTGCCAGGTCTTAATGATTTTGTCAGCATTAAACCTTTTTTAGCTTTTTTAGCTCTTTCATAACAAATATATCATTATAATTAAATTACAAGAGATACATTTATTAATGTTAGGAATTATCATTATGTTTTTATGTAGATTTTTTACTGTAATGTATTATTATATGTATTCATTATTCATTATTTATTCAAAATGTAATATAGAACATTCCTATTATTAGAGCACATTTATATTCTTGTGATAAAATGTTATAAAATTTTTGATATTTTTTCAGCTCTTATGTACGCATTGGTTATCGAACTATCTATACCATATGTTTTAGACAGTTTTCCATATTTTATAGAATTGATTTGATTAGACTAATATTTATAATATTTTATGTATAAATGAATTGTTTGAATCAGTAACTGATTAGGTATAGGTAACAAGAAGTTTTTAAAACATAATCTTTACAACATATTTTGTGAATATAGGTTCGTAATAGAGATACACCTTATAGTAATAGGAACATTAATTTCAATTATGGATTTTATGATTTTATATACATAGTTAGGAGATGTATGTGTTCAAAGGAAATTGGTTAGTATAGCTTTAATATTTTTGGCGGTCTTTTTCAAATTGAACAAGTTAGGAGACTATATAAACTTGGAAAATGTTTAATCACACTGTTCTGATGAAGACTGGATTGTCCAGTTGAAAGCGCTAAACCTGTATGTACTCTTTTCATCATCCCGTGTACGAGCCTGGTATCTGAGGATCTACATCTTTATTTCCTTCTTAGTGGTGGTTTCTTCGTACTTGTTTTAATTTGTTTGGCTGTAGTGATAGACAGGATGTCTAAGGATAAGAATAAGGAACCCAGGGAGCATAGGCAGTTAGGGTTCAAGAAGTGTGATAAATGCACTCAAAAGATGTCTCTCATGGATGGGCACATGAGTTGCATTTACTGCCTCGGTGCCATCCATTTACAGGACCCCTGCACAATATGTCATGGTCTCAGTAGCAAGGTGCTCCATGAGAGAAAGAATAAGTTGATGGCAAGGGGTTTATTAATTTATTAAAAGGGCCTTTTCAGGAAGCTTTAGATACCTCCCAGAGCTCCAAATCTTCCTCCCCTTCTTTAACCCAGACTAAATCACCGATAAGACCAGTTACTACAGCTCCAGTTTCAGAGCCACCAAAGAGGATGGTATTATCAGAACTGAGGGCTCTCAGTTATAATAAGTCTGGAATGAAAGAATTTTCTTCGGCGCCTAGAGTGTCCATGGAGCCCATAGAGATATCAAGGAGTAGGTCTCCTTTATTGGAGCCAATATCTCCAAACACTAAGATCTCCTATTTTAGAGAGAGGCAGATCTCCTTCCTTCTCCGCCCATTCTTCTAGGAGTTTATCTGATGATGACATGGAGTGGGTGGTGAAGAGATTGCTCTGAACAACAGCCCTGGCTAAAATTTTGTCATCTCCAGCCCCAAAGGAATCGGAGTCACCCCATTTGGCTCCTGCCTTTTTGATTCCTCCTCAGATCACCCTGGAGTCTTCGGAGCCAGAGAGATTGGATCTGATAGTAGCGGCACTGTCGGCACCAAGACCACGTTTGGAATCTTCGGTTCTGACCTCAACTCTGATGTACTCGGCTCCTTCCAATGTTGAGGAATCTAAGAGCCCATGTTCGCTAGTTGGGTCCGGGGAGGAGAGTTGGCGTAGACAGTTGCCTGATCTGACTCTTCCTATCAGTGCCTCAGCTAAATTGAGCTTGGTTCCTACCTCAGTTTCAGAGCCACCAGCTCCACCTCAGAGTCGACCTGTCTCTTCGGAGCAGAGAGTCCCTTTGGAGCGGGGGGGGGGGGATTTTGAACTGATGGAGAGGGTGCTGTCTCCCCAGACAACCCCGATCTTGAAGCCAACTTCTGGTCCCTCCCAGGTGCCAGAGTCTATCTCCTCACCACTGCCTCCTCCCAAGCATAGAGACCCAGAACCTCAGGAGGTCCCTGCAGGTGGCGTCTCTTCCGAAACTTCTTCGAAGTAGCCCTCTGAAGAGGTCCTTAGGAAGAGACTGTGCAAGAGGAAGCACATAGACTCCCCTGAGTCTGTCACTTCTGATACCGATTTGGATGACTCTGAAGGGTCCCCACAGTCCCCCCTCTGAGGATGTCTCTTTCTCCAACATCCTTGAGATCGTGAAACAGAGGGGTGGCTGGAAGTCCACCAATTCTTCATAGGATGAATCGGTATACCTGGAGGCTTTTGGGTCTCACCCTTCCACCTCCTGGGTGACTCCCTCATTTGAACAACTATTGGGTGTCATCTCTTGTAAGGCCTGGACATTGCCTAATATAGTGGAGCCTATTCCAAGGAGGCCTAACAAATTTATTACTGCTCCCTCAGGGAAGGAATTCCTAACTAAGGGTGTCCCTGTAGATGTGATGGTGGTGGCGGTGGCCACCAAGAAAGTGCTGTTGGAGACCTCCTCATCTGTCCATCCTCCTAACAAGGAGTCTACGACCATAGACAGATATGGAAAGCATGTCTTTTCTTCACCGGCCTTCATCCTATGGTCACTAAATTACCTTACCCATTTTACAAGACTTCAAAGGGATCTCCTTAAAGAGCTTGGAGATACCCTTCAGAGTTCTGTAGCTCTGGGGTCTACAGGCAGAGTATCCTCACAACTCTCCACCCTCAATTCCATAGTTAACCCCTCCATGAGACTCAATTCATATGCAGCTGATGGAGTGAGTAGAGTGGCAGCGACAGAAATTTCCCTCAGGAGACATTCCTGGATGCGCCTTTGCATTTTAGCTGAAACCTTCAAGTCTTCCTTCACCAATGCCCCCTTTGATGGTTCATCTCTTTTTGGACCAAAGGTGAAAGAAACTTTGACCAGGTGCGAGCAGTAAGGGAAAAACTTATCTGCCATTGGAGTCTGTTTTTCTGCTCCATTTAGACCTTATCCCAAAGGTCAAAAGGGAAGAAAGATGTGGTTCCACAAGTCCGAAAAAGGTTTCTCTGATGCACATCGTGACTCTTCCCCCAAGGGCAGAGGGGGGAATTATAATGGAAGACACCAATCTTGTGGCGGGGGGGGTCTGCAAAATCAGGGCGACAGAGATATGTTCTCTGACAGGCCCTTTCAGCACTCCTGAAAGGAGGCCCGCCTGCCCTTCTGTGGAGGCAGTCGAGGGTCGATTGCCACTGTACCCAAGCACCTAGTAAGAAATCTGCCAAGACAAATGGGTACAAACAATTATATCCAGAGGCTATTTCACACCATTTTCCATCCCCCCCTCCAGTATGCTGGTCCTTACCAGACGTTCCACCCAGTCAAAAGGACCTTCCAACACAAGAGATACTCTTGTTGCTGTGAAAAAGAGTCATCCAAGAAGTCCCTGCAGACCAAATGAGATCCAGAACTTACTCAAGATTCTTTTTAGTTCCAAAAAAGACAGGGTATGGAGATCCATTGTAGATCTCAGCAAGCTAAACAAAGCAGTGAATAAATCAAAGTTCCAGATGGTAACTCTGCAGTCGATATTCCCGTTTATTGGGAAAAACAATTGGATGTGCTCACTAGATCTCCAGGATGCATACTGCCACATAAAGATGGACATGCAATCCAGGAGACACTTACACTTTCGGCTAGGAGCCAGTCATTACCAATTTCGAGCCCTGCCCTTTGGTCTCACCACAGCCCCCAGTGCGTTCATCAAATGCATGGCAGTGGTCACGGCTCACTTGAGGCGTCAGGGATTCCATGTGTTTCCATACCTAGAAGACTGGCTTCTTACCGTCACCAACAAGCATCTACTGCTATGAGCGAGGGACGAGACAATGTCACTTTGTGCCAGACTAGAAATCACAGTCAACTTAAAAAAATCGGCCTTGTCACCATCTCAGCATATTACCTTAAGCACAGAATTGGATTCAAGAGATATGACTGCAAAACTTACCCCAGACAGAATACAGTCCCTTCATCAACAAATCAGGTTATTGATGTCAAAAAAGAAGGTGCAGGCCAAATATGTGCTGCGAATTTTGTGTACCATGACAGCAGCTATTCTCCTAGTCCTCCTAGCATGACTACACATGAGGGTTCTGCAATGGATGCTATTGACTCAGTGGTCAATGCAAGATCTTCCATTATCTCATCAGATTATCATCATGGAATCATGCAAAAAAGTATGTCCTATGGTGGTTACAGACAGACCAGTTACATCAGGGCTGCCCCTTTGTCCTTCCTCAACCAAATGTAGTGCTGACCATGGATGCTTCCCAAATCTGGTGGGGGGGGGCATTATCTGGGGATGACAGTCCAAGGCCTGTGGCAAGAACATGAAAGCCACTTGCACATCAATGTTCTGGAGTTGAGAGCAGTGCTCTATGCATTGCAGGCATTTCAGGAATCTCTACCCATAGGGATGGTTGCAGTTCAGACAGACAACATGTCAGTAGTGTGGTACATAAACAAGCAGGGAGAAACCAAGTCTTACCGTCTATGCCAGGAGGCTCAAGGAGTTTGGCAATGGGTGATCGCTTCTCAATGTTTTCTGATAGCAAGGCACATCCCGGGGAAATCCAACGTGATAGTGGACAAACTCAGCAGAGCTATTCTGTTGCCTCATGAGTGGTCCCTGAAAACAGAGATTGTGGAAAAGATCTTCCAGAAATGGGGCTAGCCTTGCTGCAACCTTTTTGCCATGTCCATGAATGCCAAATGCAGCAAATACTTTGCCCTCATTTCTCCTCCGAGGAAGTCACCCAGGGATGCAGTAGTTCACGATTGGCCCTCGGGACTACTCTATGCCTTCCCCCCTTTTCCTCTAATTCCCAAAGTTCTGCAGAAAGCCAGCTCATTGAACAGCACCATGATCCTCATTGCTCCTTACTGGCCTTGACAAGTTTGTTTCCCCTTTCTTTGGCGCCAACTGTTGGAGGAACCTTGGATTCTGGCTGCAATTCCAGACCTTGACCCATTCTTCAGGGGAGTTACATCCATCTATCCAAACCCTCAAGTTGACAGCATGGCTGCTCCATTTCCATGCTTAGCCAGGTGTTACTCCTTCCACCCTGCAGTGAGTCATATTTTCTCCTCTTCCCACAAACTGTCAATGAGAAGATTGTATTCCAGTAAGTGGAGAAGATTTTCATGCTGGACTGCAGGACAGAACATAGAACCCCTTACAGCTCCTATTACTGCAATCCTAGAATTTCTTTCCAAACTTTTTGACGAAGGAGCTGCAGCATCTACCATCAGAGTTCAGTTGGCAGCTATCTCTAATTTATATACAGGAGAAATGGGAGTTCCCAGTATGTCTCATAGGTTATGTAAAGCTTTCCTCAAAGGTACTTTCTTACTCAGACCCCCGATTAGAGAACCCTCCCAGTCCTGTGGGATCTAAGTCTTGTTCTAACTTCGCTGATTTTACCACCCTTTGAGCCCGTATCGTCTTGTGATTTGAAGTATTTGTCATGGAAGACTCTCTTTTTGGTAGCCATAACCTCTACCAGAAGGGTATCAAAACTACAAGCTCTTTCTATTCATACCCCTTATATCATTTTTCACAAGGACAGGGTATCCTTGAGAACCAATCCCTTGTTCCTCCCAAAAGTTTGTTCAGAGAACAATATCAACCAATCCATTGAGTTACAGGTGTTCTTTCCAAACTACAGCAACAGGGCTGAGTATAAATTGCATCAGTTGGATGTAGATAGGCAGTTGCATTTTTACCTACATAGGACGAGGGACTTCAGAAAATCCGACCAGCTGTTTGAGTCCTTCTCTGACAAAAAGAAGGGATTGCCAGTTTCCAAAGTAACTTCGTCAAAATGGCTTACTGATTGTATTTCTTTTTCTTACAGTAAGAATAATACACTACCAGGAAATATAAGAGGATATTCCACATGAGCAGTCTCAACATCCTCTGCCTTTAAGGCCAGACTTCCTATTGATTCTATTTGTGCAGCTGCCACATGAGTAAGACCTTATACCTTTATCACTCATTACAAAGTAGATGTGGTCTCCCAGAACAGGTCTTCCTTTGGATCCACTGTATTAAAGAGTCTTTTTTCCTGACCCACCCTGGGATAATGGTGCTAGAGACACTGTCCCAACCAGTAAGAATTATGGTGAGATAGGTAGGTCAACATAACATTAAGAAGTCATGTACCTACCGTAATGTTCCATGTTTGCTGTCCATCTCGCCTACATTCTTGTGTCCCACCCTCATACCCCCATCCTGTATTCCTGGAGGAACTGGTGGGCAATTCTGTACCTATGTACATAGTTATGATGATTTGGAGTCTCTGTTTTTTTGTCTTGTGCTAAACACCTATATATATATATATATATATATATATATATATATATATATATATATATATTTATATGTATATATATATATATATATATATATATATATATGGTTCTACAGTTCATTTGATCGACACAGCATTTGCCACACAGCCTTCCCCAATGTCGTGTGATCCTGGCGTTGATATATGTCATCCGTCGTGTGGGTCACAGCTACATTTGATGTTCTGAGCCCCCACTAAAATGCTTGTCGGTCTTCTGAACTGTCGATCAAATAAACAGTCGATGTCGGTCTTCTGCGCTGTCGACGAAGTCAGGTAGAACCATATATATATATATATATATATATTCCTTTTGGTATATTTATTTTGGTTAGTCTAAATCTTTCGCTTGCAAACAAAATCTGGAGATATGGCCCAGAGCTTTGTGGGATAGAGATTAGCCTCAAGTCAGTGGAAGCTCTCGAGCTGTAGTATTCGTCTGAGTCAGAGCCGTGAACAGCTCTGAACCCAACCAGCAAGAATGTAGGCGAGAGGGACAATAAACATGGAACATTATGGTAGGTACATAACTTCTTATTCCTTTGGCTCTGCATTATTTATGTGAGTTATTATCTTCTGGCCTGTCTTAATCTTTCATTAAGTTATATCTGCTGACCATTTCAACATGTTTGCCCATTGATCTCCCTCTTTCACTCCATTCACATATAAAAATGTTCTTGAAAAGGGTGCTTCATACCAAGCCTCCTAGAAGACAGGTGGCTCCTCCTTGGGACCTTAATTTTGTCTTGGAAATAGTGGCTCTTGTTCCATTTGAACCAGCTCATTAGACTGACTTAAGGCTTTTAGAATGGAAAACAGTATTGGATATTGCTCTGTCTTCAGTAAGAATAGCTGAGTTGCAAGCTGTTATGGTGGGTCAACCATATCTCATTTTCCACAAAGATAGAGTTTCCTTAAGAACTATTCCTTCCTTTATCCCTAAAATGGTATTTTAGTTTGCCTTGAGACAAGTTTTCCATCTCCCTGTCTTCTTTTCAGAAACTAAACACAAGGAAGAAAGGATACGTCATAATTTGGATGTCCACAGGCAACTCAGATATTATCTTAACAGAACTTAAACTTTCAGGAACTTAGATAATTCATTTATTTCTTGTGATGGCAAGAAGGAAGGACAACCTGTATATTACCTTTTGTTATACCCACCACAAGGCAATTCCAGGCAGAGTCAAGACATATTCTACCAGGTCCTTGATTTCATCTGTAGATTTTTGGAAAGAAATGGATTCTAGCAGTATTCTAAAAACAGCAACTTGGTCCTCTGTACATAGCTGTAGATTTCTTCTCCAGGTCTAGAATTGGCTTTGCTAGGACCATTCTCCATGTGTTCCTGGACCATTATCCTTCCTCCTTCCGGTCATTGTAAGCTATGGTAATCTACCCATATATCTAAAGTTACTGCAGCATAAATTGTTATGCTGAGCATAGTACAGTTGAGTAAGTAAACTTACAGTAAGAGTAGATGTTCACGTGATCAGTGCTGCAGTAGCCACTGCCCCCATCCCCCTATTGTAGTAAGTCTTTTGCTACTATGGCTAAGACCATCATGTTTTGTTTCCTAGCATTAACCTTTTCAGAGCTCTTGCCTCCTCTCACTTCCCTCTCTCAGTTGGCATGAAATCTCTGAAGGGCTTGGCTTCCAGATTGCTCTTTTTCTACAGCTCTGCTCAAGCTGACTAACAGCTTGGGAGTGTGTAAGGTGCTCTTAAGCTTTGGAAGCTGTCTAACTATTATAGTCATAGCAGGATATAACCCATATAATTAAAACTACTGTAACAGTGATTATATGAACATCTACTGTAATGGTAAATTTGCTTACACAACTGTAGTGTCCATAAATATATTTGTATTTCTTAAGTAAAAAGACCACCGAATCATTAATCCTATAAATGTATGTCTCTTCTTTGTGTAAACTACTGATGTTCATCTTTTTGAAAACTGCTGTGGTAGCCTTAACTATATGGGATATATCCTGACAAGGATATAACAGCCAGTCCATTTCCAAAGCTTCAGAGCACCTTCCACACCCAAACTGTTGGGCAGCTCGAGCTGAGCTGACTTAAAGACAAGCTTGGGGGCCAAGCCCCTCAGAGCTTTATGTGACCAAACAGTACGCTCCTCTTTGGCTTTTGAGGATTAATGGTTGGCTTGGTGCTGTTTCTTTGCAGGGCAGATAAGTTCCATTTGAACCTTCCAATCTGATGTTGTTAATCTTTTTCCATTCATCACTGATAGGGATCAGTTCCGAGCCCTTGGAACCGAGTTGGTCTATTACCAAGCTCACGCCAGCCTAAAAAAAACTCTTCAGCTAAGTCTCTACCCAGAATGCCCATCTCCCTGTTACCTCAGATATCGTTTGCCACGTTTCAGCCGAGCTCTCAGCTAAGTGAAATCTTTTTTGATATTTGTGTAAAGTTTTTGGATATCTTCATATTTTACTAAACCTTTAGTATTGCTAGTGTCTTTTCTTTGGTCTATCCTTATTCTTTCCGCTCTACCCATTGTTACCATTGGTAAACTTTAAGTATAATTGATGGTACAGCCTTTTCCCTTATCCTTGTGGTATTTCTTCAATACCATAGCTGGTATTGTTTTCTCTTGCTTAACCTGTTAGCATTTATCTTTATTCAGGTGTTTCCCTTTCTTCGCTTCATACAGTGTGTTGTTATATTGGTGATTTTATTGTGGTTTTCTTGTGATTTTTGAATGGAGTTGACTTCATTATTGTTGTATTATAGTTAGTTGTGGTGTCATTTTTCTATGAAGATGTCGGATAAGAAGGGTACTTCAGGCTTTAAGCATTGTACTTCTTGTAAGGGCAAGTTACCTAACAGTGATTTGCATGATGACTGACTATACTGTTTGAGAGTGGCCCAAATTTCAGTGCAGCCTCCATGTGATATTTGTCAAAGTTTCAGCCAGCACACTCTTAATAAGCACAAAAATAAACTCATTCTGAAGGGGTTATTCAAGTCTCCCTTCTCAGAGGCCATTTCTGTGATGAAGGTCTCAACCCCTCCTTCTAAGGACAAAAAGAGATCCCATTCTGTTCCTTCTTTACCATCGGGTGATCAGAGCAAATCTGGGAAAATCTAAGGTCCCTAAGTTATCCCTGAATTATTTGTCACATTCTACGAGGCTCCAGAGGGACTTGATCTCCAAACTCTCTGGGACACTTGCAGGACAGTTGTCTGACGAGGTCAGGGACAAAATGGCCTCACAGCTAGCAACCCTGGAATCAATATCCAACTCATCCATGAGGTTGCTCTCACACACGGCTGAAGGGTCACTAGAGCAGCGGGTTCGGGCATTGTTATGAGGCGTCATGCCTGGATGTGCATCTTTGACCTCGCGGACCCCTTCAAGTCTTCCTTTCTGAAAGCTCCCATCGAAGCATCATCCGTCTTTGGCTCCAAAGTGAAGGACACCCTAGCCAGGTGCGAACAAGATGGAAAAACCCTGTCTGCCATAGGCCTATGGTTTTCCAACCCTCAACGTACCTTCTCCAAGAATCAGAGGAGTGGAAAAATGTGGCATAAGAAATCTCAGGGTCCTTTCCGTGCCACACGTGGTGATGATACTCTGGAGGCAGAGGGGGTAACAGTTCTGGAAGATGACCCTATAGAGGCAGAGGAGTTCCTTGCAACCAAGGCTCCAGGGGCTCCTTCTCTGGACAGCCTTATCAGCGCTCCTGAGGGGTGGCCCGATTGCTTACTTCTGGAAGCAGTCGGGGGTCATTTCTCTCTGCACCAAGCTGCCTGCCACTCTATCACCACCGATCATTGGGTGCAGAATATTATCACCAGAGGTTACACCATTCCCCTTTCTTGTCAGCCAAAACTTCCCAACTTTCCACCCAGTCGAAGGGAAGAAGCAGCTTCAGAGAGATTATAAAGCTGTCTCAAAAAAGAGTCATCCAACCAGACCAGCACAGATCCAGATTTTACTAGAGATTCTTTTTTGGTGCCAAAAAAGACAGGGTACTGGAGATCCATTTTGTATCTCAGCAACTTAATCAAGTCTGTCACCCACACCAAATTCGGGATGGTCACGGTTCAGTCTATCCTTTCCTTTTAAGAGAAGGTGATTGGATGTGCTCTATAGATCTCTGGGATGTGTATTACCACATCAAGATGGACAAATGCTCCAGGAGTCTGCTTCGCTTCCGGCTAGGAGCCAGTCATTACCAATTCCATGCCATGCTATTCAGTCTCTCAACAGCTCCCAAAGTGTTCATGAAATGCATGGCAGTGGTAACAGCTAACGTGAGACTAAAAGGATTCCAGGTGTTTCTATATCTAGATGACTGGCTCCTTACCTCCCCCACCAAGCATCTTCTGGTAACTGCGCTACAACATACTCTCTCTCGCTGGCAAAATTGTTGGGAATAACGATACATTGAGAGAAATCAAATCTTATCCCTACATAGCAAATAGAGTTCATTGGAGCAGTGTTCAATACTCAGTCCTGTCTGGTATCACTCCTTCTTCACAGACTCCATCGATTGAGGCTTCAAATCCGAGTGATTCTTTCTCAAACATCAACCTCTGCAAGAGAAGTTCTCCAAGCTCTAGGTTCTATGGCTGCGTCAATTCCAATAGTGCCTCTAGCAAAGCTACATATGCGGATTCTGCAATGGCTCCTTCTGTGTCAATGGTTCCCAAACCGTCATCCCCTGGATTACAAGATTCGAATAACCAACACCTGCAAGCAGGAGCTGCTTTGGTGGATGAGGCCAGACGTAGATCTTTGGAGCCACCCATTTCAACCCTCTCAGCCCACAGCCATTGTGACCACAGATGCTTCCCTGATCGGGTGGGGCGGCCATTTCCAGGGAAAGACTGTACAAGGCACACGATCCACCTCGGAGGCCCATCTGCATATCAGTATTATAGAACTGAGAGCCGTGCTGTTAGCATTGCAGGCATTCCATTCAGTTCTCCCCTCTGGGATAATTGCAATTCAATCAGACAATATGTCACTGGTCTGGTACATCAACAAGCAAGGAGGAACCAAGTCCTACCAACTATATCGAGAAGCCATGAGAATTTGGCAGTGGGCGATAGCTTCCAACCACTTTCAGATACCAACACATATACCAGGGAGCTCCAACTTGATTGTGGACAAACTGAGCAGATGCATCCACATGCCCCATGAGTGGTTCCTCAACCCCGAGGTGGCATCTGTAATTTTCAGCCATTGGGGCCAGCCTTGCTGCTATCCTTTTGCCTCCCCACCAAACACCAAGTGCAGCAGCTACTTCACCCTACTTCCCCTGGAGGGGGAGTCACCGAGGGATGTTCTGATCCATGACTGGCCCATGGAACTTGTCTACACATATCCTCCCATTCCTCTGATCCCACAATTTCTAAAGAAAGCTCTTTGGTTGAGATGCAAGGTGATCCTCATAGCCCCATTCTGGCCCCAACAAGTTTGGCTGCCCATTCTTCAGCCTCACCTAGTATACCTGCCATGGATTCTGGACCCTCTACCAGATCTGATCACTCACCCCCAAGGGTTGAGTCACCCGAACCTGTCCACTCTCAAGCTGACAGCTTGTTTTTTCCACTTCCGCTAGTCATCAGGCAGGCTAATCTCTCCTCACCTGTTCGTGACATCATTCTGGCCTCTCACAAATCATCCACCAGAAAACTATATCAGGATAAATGGAAATGGTTTCCCATTTGGTCCAAGGATAACATGCTAGACCCGTATTCGGCTCCAGTTACTGCAGTGCTTTAATACTTGGCTAAGTTTTTTGATAACAGAAGCTCTGCCTCTACAGTACGAGTGCATCTAGCAGCAATTTCCAATTTCCACAATGGTATAAATGGCACCCCTCTTATCTCTTTACACCTCTGCAAGGCTTTCCTCAAAGGGACCTCTCATCTCAGGCCTCCTCTCAGACAGTCCATAGAACCATGGAACCTCACTTTAGTCCTTCAGTCTTTGACTCAAAATCCCTTTGAGCCTGCGGCTAAGTGTGACCTAAAGTTTTTGTCTTGAAAATATTTGTTCCTGGTAACCATTACCTCTGCCAGAAGAGTTTCGGAACTACAGGCATTGTGTATCAAGAGGCCCTATCTGTTTTTTCATAAAGACAGAGTGTCACTTCGGACAAACCCATCTTTTCTTCCCAAAGTTGTTTCTGAATTCTCTGTTAACCAGTCCATTGATCTACCAGTGTTTTTTCCAAATTTTGCCAATAGAGGAGAGTATTGCCTTCACACCTTAGACGTACATAGACAATTAAGATTTTACTTAGACAGGACCAAACCTATCCGTAAATCTGAACAGCTTTTCATCTCCTTTTCGGGACCCAAAATGAGAGAAGCTGTTTCCAAGGTTACATTATCAAGCTGGCTAACAGATTGCATACATGTCACCTATTCTCTCCATAATGAATCCATGCCAAAAGTTAAAGCCCACTCCACTAGATCTATGGCATCTTCTATAAGATTCCATTCCAGGGCATTCATGGATGACATCTGTGCAGCAGCTACTTGGGCTAAGCCTCATACCTTTATCTGTCATTACAAATTGGGCCTATTCTCCAGGGGGAGAGCTGACTTCGGATCAGTGGTACTTAGGAATGTTCTTCCGTAAGGGCCACCCATGGACCTCAAAGTAGCTTGGGATTCTGTCCCATCAGTGATGAATGGAAAGAAGATTAACAACATCAGATGAAGAAGAAGTTATGTCTTAGCATAACATTCCATCCGTGTTGTTAATCTTCTTTCATTCATCACGTCCCACCCTCCTTCCCCCTCCAAAGGCTTCTGGGGGATGCTTTGGGTCTAAGTGGTGCACTAGAGTATTTGCATAGAAGTGGCTTTGGCTTTACATCCTTTCTTAGCAAACTCAATCTGAGGTAACAGGGAGAAAAGGGCATTCTGGGCAGAGAATTAGCTCAAGAGGTTTTTTTTGTTGGCGCGAGCTTGGTAATTGGCTGACTCGGTTCCGAGGGCTCGGAACCGAACCCCATCAGTGATGAATGAAAGAAGATGAACAACACAGATGGAATGTTATGGTAAGACATAACTTCTTTTTTCCATGTATTGTTTGTGTTTTATCACTTTCCTGTTCAGGAAAGTTATTTTAAAGCCAGGAGTTTTGTGTTTTAACAGACTGCCATGCGACTGTATTGTACTTTTAAATGGAAGTGCTCTTTTTCCTGTCAGTTTAAAAGTTGTGTAAAATAACTGAAAATAATTTTTTCTGTGGAGAAATTTTGTTTATTTTAAATTTTGGGGGCTGGTAAAGTGTTTTAAAGTGCTTTTTACTGTGTTTTCCTGTGAAAAATTTGACTTTTAAAGACTTGTAGTTTTAACTGGCATTTGCTGCTTGTCTTCCATGGGAAAAAGGCACCATTCTTAGCCTGACTGTGGAACAACATACCAGTCCTGTGTTTGGTCCTTCTTCCAGCCACAAAAAGAAAAAGTTAAGTAAACAGCCTTTGGCATCAGAGCAGCCTTGCAGTTTGCCTCAGCTGGAGGTGAGTGACTCTGCTATGGCCATTTGTTGTACCTTAGATCATTCATCTTTTACCACAGTTTCCTATGGTGTAGCACCTACAGCCACTATGGAGCGGGGGTTAGCCACATCCTCTGCAGTTGTTGGGGTTCCTCAGTTTGCAAGGGAGAGCAACTCTTGTCAGTCCTGGAAGAGGGCTTCCCTGTTGTGTCAGAATGGTGTGCCCAACCTTGGGGAAGCTGCTGCTGCCATTAGTAACATGGTTGATTTCATTTTTCCTGTCAAAAAAAAAAAGAAAAGCATGTGTCTACTCCTCCTCAAATTTTCTTACACAGGAGTAGTTTGCTTGCTCTGGCTCAAAGTTTAATTCAGGGTAATGATACTTCTTGTAAAATTACATCTGGTAAAAGAAAGGGGTATTACAGCTTAGCTTTTCATAAGGAGATTCAAGATTCTGAATCTGAACAGGAAGGCAAAGGGACTAATACAGGGTTTTCTCCTTCGATTTCTGATAAAAATTCAGAGGAGAGCTCAGTCTCTGATTCTCCTTCTGGGGGGGGTTCTCTTCCTCTGAGACTATTACTAGAATGTGCCAGTGTTTTCAGTGGGAGAAAACTGATGCTTCTCAATCCCCCCAAAAATACTGTGAGTTGTTACAGAAGAAATTTCCAGGACCTACACCCATTCCTCCTGTTCTGTCTGCTTTAGAGGATGTGTGTGTGTTACTGCCTGCAGTTGTCATGATAGTCAGCCAGCAGCCCCTAAAAAAGGCAGATAGAATGTATAAAGTCCCTCAGTCTTCCAAGTTTTTATACACTCGTCCAAAACTGATCCAGTAGCTATTGCTTTGGTTAATCCCATTGCTGCTTTAACTCCAATCCTGCTCTTTCTAATAGGGATGGGAACATTATTGATAAGTATAGGAAAAAAGAGTATACTTCTGCAACTTTGATTTTCATAATTTTGAATTGTCAGGCTCATATGTTAATAATGTTAATGTCCATATGTTCATAATTTTTTTTTTTCTAAGTGTGAAAGTATGAGGAATGTTTTAGCTTCTACTTCTAACATTGTGGCTGTGACCTGTTGTTGGTTTAACAGGAATATTTTGGCTGGTTTATAATGAGTAAATTGAATGAATAAATGCATTTGGATAGTTTTTACATTTGGAGTGCTGGCCAGGCTTGTTGGTTTACTAATGAAAGAAAGCCTGCTACTAGAAAATCATATATTACCAAATCGAAAATGTTTTTTAGTTGATGTCAACAACATAACTAGCACCCATTCAGGGCTAGTTGTTCTCTGGTTTTACAGTATTTGTGTGAGTTACTACCCTGTGGCCTTTTTTATTCCTCTATCAAGGTTCATTCATCGGCCATTTCATGCCTGCCCATGAATTCTCCTTTTTTATTGTAGTCTCATGTCAAAATGTTTTTGAAAGGGGTTTTAGAGAAGAGCCATCCAAGTAAACCAGTTGTCCCTCCTTGGGATCTTAATTTTATACGAGAGTAGCTAACACTTGCTCCATTTGAACCAGCTAACCTGGCTGCTTTGAGGCTGTTATCATGGAAAACAGTTTTACTGATTGTTCTGACCTCTTCAGGAAGACTATCTGAGTTGCAAGCTCTTATGGTGAGTCAACCCTATCTCATTTTACACTGGGGCAGAGTTTCTTTGAGAATTACTCCTTGTTTTATGCCTAAAGTGGTAACTGAGTTTACTTTAAGTCAAACTGTTCATCTTCTCATTTTCTTTCCGGAACCTAAAGATGAGGGAGAAAGTATACTCCATACCTTGGATGTCCACAGGCAACTCCAGTACTGTATTAACAGAACTAAATCTTTCAGATCTTTGACTCCATTGTTCACTTCTTGTAAAAGAAAGAGGAAGGGACAACCTGTGTCGAAATAGTTTATTTCCAAATGGTTGTCTAAGGCTATTAACTTTTGTTATACTCACCATAACAAAGCTATTCAAGGCACTCTTCCAGGGCCTTGGCTTCACCTATGGCTTTTTGGAAAGGGTTGGATTCTAGAAATATTCTAGAATCTGCTATTTGGTTCCCTGTATATACTTTTACAGCTCTATAAGCTTGACTACTTCTCTACATCCAGGTCAGGGTATGCTTGGATCATTTCCCAAGGGCTCCTGGACCCTTCTCCTTCCACCTCCAATATGTTCCAAGCTAGGGTAATCTTCCATATAGCTAAGGCTACTACAGCGGTGATCATTATGACTAACATGGTACAGTTGTATAAGTCAGCCTCCATAACAACAGATATCTGAATGATCACTGCTGTAGTAACTACTTCCATCCTCCACCCACAGTGTGGTTTGGTGTAGTTTTTATGTCAGGCTGTGAACATTTATTTTTTGTTGTTCCAAGCATTATCCTTTCAAGCTCAGCCTCCATCTCTCTGTTGGCAAGATAGCTCTGAAGTGCTTGGAAGCCAAACTTTTTCTTTTAGTCAGCTCAGCTTTTGCTGCCTGACAGTTTGTGTGCATAGAAGGTGCCCTGAAGCTTTGGAAGCTGGCCAGCTGTTATATCCTTGGCAGTGCCAGACTAGAGTCAAACTCAACAGAGTACTCTTTCCCCACTGATTCTGACAAGCCTATTCCATTGCCTGTGGTTTTGCTAGATAGTAGGCAGAGACAGTGGAAATCTTGTTCATCCATTCATGGGCATCACTAATTAGATGACGAGGTATTTGGCAACCTTAAGAGAGTCATAGTTGCTCCCACCATTTACCCATGCTTCATTGAATTTCTTCACTTTGACATTCAGAGCACTGGGCAGAAATCACATTGTGTCAACAACCATCTCGGGCCTTTGAAATGCTTTGTTTTAATTAAACAGTCGGATTCTCCTGGTCCACACCAGTTCTAAGTCAGCTACTAGCTGTCAGATGATGTGGGATGCCAGTCAGGACCGGCACCTGAGTAATCCACAGGAAGGGTCCGGCATGCATCCAGAGTATCCACTGCCATTCCCCTTCTCCCCCCCAGAGGGGGTCAGGGCATGGCAAGGATTCAACTTGTTATCCAGCTGCAGTGAGAGCCCAGCCCTGCTTCATGCCCGAGCCGACCGACCCAGCCCTTACTGCCAATCCTTATCCTGAAGTTACAGGTCTGGCTTGCTGACTTCCCTACATTGTTCTAACATGCCAGAGGCTGTTCACCCTGGACACCTGCTGCAAAAACCTGTATAGCAAAGGCTACTGCAACAATGATCATTCAAACATCTACTGTTATGGCAGGTTTACTTAAAACAACTGTGCTTTACTGGTTTTACTGTTTTGTGTTGTATAATGATGCCTACATTACATTACTGTACTCTTTTTAATGGAAATTTGCATCCTGTTCCTCAAATGAAAAGGAGATTGCTGCTCAATCTATCCTGGTAAAAATGAAATATGTAAACAATACAAGGGAAGCAAATAAGTAGGAAAGTGAGACAGGTAAAATGGTAGTGAGGGTGAGAAAAAAATTATGTTGTAGTTTCCTTTATGTATATGTATATATATATATATATATATATATATATATATATATATATATATATATATATAGTCATAGATATGCATGTTATACAGCTATAATGTGCAGGGACCTTATTTTGAGTTATTATAAAAAACAGGTTTTAATCTGAGGTTAGTAAAAGGGAAGCTCTTTTTCACTTCACAGATACTGACTATATAACCAAAATACATGAGAGAGATAGTGCGGAAAATAAATATTACGTTAATAAATTAAAGTAGTGTTTCAGAGAACCTCTCTAGAACAATTCATTAATTACCATTCATGATACTTAAAAAAATATTTTAAACATGTCTGATCTTTGAAACACTGGTGTATTTAATTTGCAGTGCTTTGTTGAGCAGCATATATCTTTTATAATCAGTTTTATGTGTGTGCAGTTATATGCTATAACATTTTAGAGTATGTAATTGTATGCAATCTTAACAAATATGTAGGCAACATTTGCCCAGGATAATGAATATTTGTCTTAATGTGTCACAGTGCAGCTTAGAAACAAGTCAGTTGTTTGATTATTGTACAAATCAAATGGTTTCCCACCAACATGATAATAACCTAATGCAGTGCCCTTAATTCAATGCAATTGCAGTGGGAAAAATAAGAATGAAATGTTAAGCAGTGGTATACCTACTGACTGATATACTGAGTGTTCTTTTTGTGTCCCTAATAATTCTGTTCAGTAAATATGGTTTGTACCTCTAATTGTGTTTGGAATGGTGCAGCTATTTGTTTTATAAGGCTGTAATATTGGGATGGCATCTCATTTTGCATCCTTGATAGTATAATTGGTCTTTATGGAATCTGGACTACATCACTGACCCACTACAGTGCTTCAAGCATTATTAACTGTCTGGGATGGCAGTAGTACAATTGCAATGACTGTGGTCAACAGATGTACGATTACAAACAGAAAGTTCCATAACACTGAGAAAATTAAATACATTCATGAATATGAATAGTGGAACATTTTGCTTCATTAATTTATGAGCAAATGATTTGAAATTTTTGACTTTAAAATTTGCATAACCTTTTAAATCATTTAGCAACAAATGTGTCTGTAGAATAATATGTCTATTTATAAATTTCTTGACAGTTGTCAGTAATGTTTTTGAAGGCTGACAACCTTGTTGGGGGTAGGGATTGAACAAGATGGTTGACTGTGGTGGGGAATGGGAGATATTGATGCAAATTACATGGGATAGTAGGAGTGCTCACATCTGATCAGAAGAAGAGGGATTGTATAGAAGGTTACTGGGTTGGATATAATATATGTATGGAAGGACAGCTGAAAAGGTAGCCAAAATTGGTATTTCAAGAAGTGGTGGTTAACCATGTTCCAGTGGGAGGGATTTCCTATTCTGTTTAAAGAAAGCCTCAGAAAAGTAACAAGAAAAGTTTAAAAAGTTATACAGGGAAGAAAATTACATGAATATGAAAAATGGTGGGGGGGGGGGGGGTAGTTGGTGAAACTGGGGAACATATATGAGCCAAACAAGGATGACAGTGAGTTTTTGTCATTTCATTTTAAAAGGGGTGTGAGCTGGAGGAGAGTGGAATGGGAATTCCTCAAGGGGACTTTAACAAAGCAGTAGATGCAGAAAAGGATATATTGTTTGCCAACATAAGAATTAAATACCTAAAATAGAAGAATGCTGATGAAGAAAATGCAGGAAGTCGACAGGTACATCTAGATGGGTGTAATTTACCTTCTCTAGAAATTATTTGATGCAGTCAAGTAGATTAGATACAGTTTTAAGATGGGAGTTAACAGTTGATGAATCTGATGAAATGGAGGGTTCCAGTTGTAATGAGGATACAGAAGGGAAGGTGGAGGAGAGGATGGGGTGGGCATGAGCCATCCACAAGTGGAGGGTAGATGTGGAAGACAAAGTTTAAAGGGATTAGTTGAATATCAACTAAAAGAGAAAAAGAGGTTGAAGTATGAACTGTGAAAACTGTGACAGGACAAGGTGCAGGCAAAAGTCACATAGTGACTGATGGGGAGTGTAAGATGGTGCTGTTGAAAGAAAGGGTGACACACCTGGACAGGTGACTATAGGAGATACAGACACAAAAATGGAATGGCAGAAGGATAGAGAGGAACTTGGAGTGGAAGGAGCGAAGGTCTGATGAGTGCCAGAAAAAATAGCAGTTTCCAGGGTGGAAAATGAAGTCACATGCAGACGATACTTGACGGGTAGAGCAAGAGCTGGGATAAGAAAGTTATTGGAATTTTAAAATAAAAAAAAAAGAGAAAGAGAAATGAAAACATGGTGCCAGAGATAAAAAAATGAGACAGGGAAGTAATCCAGTTTTAAATGGGTGTATTTGGAAGGGTGAGGAGAGAGCGTTAATAGGTGGGAGTGGGAAGAAGTTAGGGATTTGTCATGAAAATAATGGATGATAAGGCCTGAAGGGAGAAGAATACAGATAAATGGGGTCAGATGGATGATAAAAGGACTAAAAGAAGGGAAAACAGGAGTACTGGATGGGGTCCATATAGAGTTTTATAAATGGGTGAAAAATATTATAGCAAGCATTTTGGTGAAGAAAGTCAACAGGAATTGTAATGTTACCTAAGTAAGGAAGGGTTGAAGCAACGTAGGACATTATAGAACAAGTTACCTGTTAAGCCTCTACATTATATACTAGTTCATAAGTTCATAGGTGTGTACTAGGCAAATGGCCCTTGAGCCTTTACAAGCCTAGCCCATAGGATTACCCTGGCATCGTGCCACCCGACCTTCGTTTCCAGTGCCTCTGTTGAGTAGAGCCACTGGAGTGATCCCCGGGGTGAATTTTCTATTCTCATCCACTCATCAAGATTTCTCTTGAAAAGGACCAGTGAGGTGCTCTGTTTGACATGTATAGGAAGTATATTCCCTAGCATGGGCAGGCTCTGGGTTATGAACCTGTCCCTCTAGCATGTTCTGTTGATTGTGGTAATGGGGTTGAGGTCTCTGGAGCATCTTGTGCGGAGGGATTGGGATTTCTTTAGATGTAGCATTTCTAACAGAGCTAGGTCAGACATGGCTTTATAAGTCAAGCAGAGATTGCCTCTAAGTATGCAATATGAGACAGAGAATAGTTGGGTTTTTTGAGTCTGTCCATATAGGACAAGTGTTTAAGGCATATAATCCTCTTTGTGAGGTACTTTTGTGGCTTCTCCAGTTGTTGCAGGTGTCTAGTGAGGTACATACCAAATGGGGCATTGTACTCAATGATTGGCCTAATGAGGGAAAAGTCGAGGGAGACAATGACCTCTTAATTCCTGGATGCAAAACCCTTAGTAATGAGATGTGCCACATAGAAGGACTTACTGACCACAGTAGCAGTGTGGTGGTCAAAAGAGAGGTTGTTGTCAACCTGTGTTCCCAGATCTCTTATAATGCCTTCTGTGTTCAGTGGACTACCATTGATGTGGTAGTTCATGGGAACTGGGTTTTTCCCAAAGGGGACGATGACACATTTTTTGGCATTGAGCTTAAGGCCATGGTTCTGACACCATTTGTTGGTCTCAGTGAGGCCTTTCTGTAGGATGTTAACATCACTTGAGGAGTTAATAATGGCTCCAAATTTGCAATTGTCTGCAATTTTTTTGTCAGCCAGAGTCCCTTTGTGTTGGACTGGACTTCCTAGAAGTAGATACCAAACAGGAGAGGACTTGACTGGTCAGCAGTCTGACTTGGAGTCAGCTACTTTCACACTGGGGGTTCTATCTGTGAGACAGTTTGCAATCTACCTAGTAATATAGGGGTTGATGCCTAGCTTAGTGAGTTTTTCTATGATTTCTGAGTGGGGAATGGTATCAAAGGCCTTGGCCAGATCAAGGTAGGCTGTATGAACCACCTTGCCTTCATCAACAGCTCTGGTGAGTGACTCAAAGAAGTCGACCAAGTTGAGCAAGCATGACCTACCGTCACAAAAAACAAACTGTGTGGGATCCAGAGTTTGGAGATTCCCTATATCCTTGTTTATTAGGTCCATGATGATGCGTTCCATAGCTTTGCATATCAGACTTGTCAGGCTAATGGGGCGATAGTTCCCAGGGTCTGTATTCACTCCTCCTTTGTGGAGAGGGATGACTATAGCAGTGTGCCATTCGATAGGGGCAAATTCTGAGGTGAAGCTGTGATTGAACAGTGCACACAGATGAGGTGCCAGTTCACTCTGTAGTTCATGTAAAACACAGCCAGGGATATTGCTGTGGAGGTTCTTTACATAACTATAGAAGGTCTTGTGGTTGTCTTTACAATCCGCTGCAATTCTGTTTTCATAGCTAGCTTTAGAGGACTTGATGAGGGATCTCAGCTTTTTGTTGAGGCTGATAAGGGAGTTTTTCCAGTCTTGGGACTTCACCTTATTCTGCATCAGTTTTCTCCTTCTGTTGTAGAGTTTGTTTATGGCAGGGGACCACCAGATTGGCTTCCTTTTTTTGGAAGAGAGAGTCTTGGTTCTATTGGGTATGCATTTGTGTACATGTTCGTACAATGCATTGATGTATGATTTGGCGGTCATGCAACTATTCTCCTTTTACATGGGTGCCGTGAAGTTAGCCACCTCTGTTCTTAGGAGCCCAAAGTTAGCTTTGGAGAAGTTTAGTAATAAATGATTTATACAAAATGATAGAAAGAAGTAGTACTGTCCACCCAATTATTTAGAATAAGCTAAGAGTTCTTTTAATATTTCAGAATTGTTTGCCATCAGTATATTAGTTCCGAGCACGAAGACACTTTGTCTGGACACCCTCCTTAAAACATCTGATGTTAAGTTGTCAATCTCGCATTCATTCTTGCTGGATGGATTTGGAGTCGAACCTCTGCTCCGACTCGGCCTATACTAAAGCTCGAGAGCTAATTTTGCCGGCTCGAGGCAACCCTATATCCCATGATGCTAGGCGGTAACTACCCAGATCTCCTTTGCCGCTTACGCTAGCGAGGTTGCTCTTTTTACCGGCTCAGGTTAGTGACTGTTTTTTCTCACAAAATCCTAGTATTTTCCTTAGTTTTTCCCCTAGTATACATTTTAGTCTTTTATAGGCTAGTTTCTGTTAAATTTAAAGTTTAGTCTCTATTTTTTATCCCTTATCCCTGTCATACCCTCCCCCTAGGTTAGGCCTTAGGCCCTTCCGTTTTATTTTAATTCCCTCACAGGGATTCTTTGCTGTTTGTGTGTTCCCCTGTATCCCTGTATCACTATTTGTTGGGGTGTGTGTGTTTTTTTACTCCTAACTGTGGTTTTCCTTTCGACTTCTCAATGTCGAAGGAGACAAAGGTCTCAGTCTTCAAGAAGTGTGACTCATGCTGTCAGAAGATGTCTCTGACAGACAGTCACACTTCTTGTGTCTATTGCCTGGGACCCCTGCACCTGCAGGACTCTTGCTCAGTGTGCCATGCTTTTAGCCCTAGAGTCCTGCAGGAGCGCAGGAATAAATTGATATTAAGGGGCTTGTTAAAGCCCAAAGGTTCTGCGGCTAAGTCTGTGTCGGGGAAGCCTTCGAAACCACCTAAACCGTTGGCTCCGAGTTTCAAGCCCTCGGATGGTGGTTCATCACCTGCGACATTATCAGCTCCGGCTGGAGCCGATACCTCAGTATCGCAGCTACCTGCATCGGCTCCAGCCGGAGCTGATACCTCTAAGACTCTGTCTTCAAAGTCGGCTCTGGCTGGAGCTGACGTGTCTACGGCTCCATCGGCTCCATTAACCCCGATGCCCTCCACACGAAAGAGGTCCAGATCTCCATCACTGGAGTCCATACATTTGGCTCCGAAGTCACCGTTACTCTTGGAGCGGAACCTTCGGAGCCATTCCTCTCAGTCGTCCAGACTTTCCGATCATGACCTTGAGAGAGTGGTAAGTAGACTATTAAAGTCTCAGGCACTGGCCCAAATGCTTCATAGCCTGTCTCATCAGACAGCGGCTACGTCCATACAACAGACTATTCCTCCTTCGACTCTACCCTAGTGTTCGGAGCCGTGACCATTTTGACGTCGGAGCCGATACCTCCCCCTTCGGCTCCGTCGTCTGCTCCGATCTCGTCCATGGTGGAGGGATCCAGGCGCTTGGACTCTCTCGCCGGCTCCAAGGGGGTGAGTGGCATCGGACCCTTGTCCGACCCTGTTCTCCCTCTCGGAGCATTGGTGTTGGTAAGTTCGGCCCCGACATCGGCTTCGGAGCCGTCCTTGTCAGTGCCGGCTGGGGTTCCTAGCTCTTCGGAGCGGGAGCTCTCTAGCCTGCCTGACAGGAGCGCCTTCGAGGTCATGAGGAGCGTATTGGCCCCAGTGCCTGCTCTACGGTCAGCTCCATCAGCTCCTCCCACAGTAGTGCCTGCTGATGTCACTTCCTACTCTCTTGCCCCCGGCCATCGAGAAACAACGCCTCAGGTTTCCCCATTGGGAATATCCTCCTCTTCCGAGGTTTCCCCTGATCCATCAGGTGAACCCCCGCGTAAGAGGACATGTAAGAGGAAGCATGTAGACCCCCCCCCCGAGTCCGTCACATCTGATACTGACTTGGATGAGTCGGAAGGATCCCCAAGGTCCCCCTCTGAGGATGTCTCCTTCTCTGACATCCTTGAAATCCTTAAACAGAGGGGGAACTGGTCTTCCCTTAATCCTTCCGAGGACGAGTCGGTTTACCTGGAGGCTTTTGGTTCTAGACCCTCCACCTTCTGGGTGTCTCCACCCTTCGACTCCCTTATGGAAGTGGTGGCACGGAATGCGTGGACAGCCCCTGACTCGTTGGAACCCACCCCACGGAGGCCTTCTAAATTTATAACAGCCCCTTCTGATAAACAATTTTTATCCAAAGGTGTCCCAGTTGATGCCATGGTGGTGGCGGCGGCCACTAAGAAGGAGCTGGCTGATCCTTCAACCTATCCATCCACCTAACAAGGAATCTAGGACAATGGATAGGTACGGCAAATGGATGTTCTCGTCAGCGACCTTTGCCATGCGGTCGCTGAACTACTTATGTCACTTCACCCATCTTCAAAGAGACATTCTTAAAGAACTGGGTGAAGTCCTACAGGATCCATCAGCTGCTGGGTCTCAGGAAAAAATTAACTCACAGCTAGGAACCCTGAATTCTATTGTCAACTCCTCCATGCGGCTTATTTCATATGCAGCCGATGGGAGCGAGTAGGGCTGCAAGCACAGGTGTGGCTTTGAGGCGTCACGCCTGGATGCGGCTTTGTAACTTTGCAGACCCCTTCAAGGCGTCTTTCACTAACTCCCCCTTTGATGGTTTAGCGTTGTTTGGACCTCAAGTGAAAGATACTTTGACTAGATGCGAACAAGATGGCAAGACTCTTTCTGCCGTAGGAGTCCATTTTTCTACCCCATCCAGACCATACCCTAAGGGTCAAAAGGGTGGAAAAATGTGGTTCCGTAAATCACAAGGAGTCACGCCTGATGCAAGAGGTCAGTTCACCCCTAGAGGCAGAGGGGGAAACAACAACAACAGATGCCACCCAAGAGGCAGAAGGGGTCCGCAGAACCAGGGTAGCAGAGAAACCTTCTCTGACAAACCCTTCCAGCATCCCTGAGATGTTGCCCGACTGTCCACCTTCGGAGGCAGTCGGGGGAACATTAGCGCTGTACCCACAAGCCTGGCTCTCCCTCACTCAAGACAAATGGGTGCAGTCGATCATATCCGAGGGTTACAAAATCCCCTTTATCCAAACCCCAATGATTCAAATGGGGTCTCTTCCAGACGTTCCACCCAGTCTAAGGGAACAAGCAGCACTAGAAATATCAAAGCTGCTAAAAAAGAGAGCCATCCAGCCAGTCCCAGCAGACCAGCTAGGATCCGGAGTCTACTCAAAGTTCTTTTTGGTACCAAAAAACAGGGGACTGGAGGCCAATATTGGATCTCAGCGATCTAAACAAGTTTGTAAAAAGAACAAGGTTCCGGATGGTCATGCTACAGTCCATTTTACCCCTTCTGGGCAAGGACAATTTGATGTGCTCAGTGGACCTTCAGGATGTGTACTATCACATCAAAATGCACAGGCGCTCCAGAAGGTTTCTCCACTTCAGGCTGGGAGCCAGTCACTACCAGTTCAGAGCCCTGCCCTTTGGTCTCACTACAGCCCCCCGAGTGTTCACCAAATGTATGGCAGTGGTTATGGCTCACCTGAGACGTCAAGGATTCTAGGTGTTGCCATATCTAGACGACTGGCTCCTCACTGCCACCACCAGGCGTCAACTTCTTCTAGCCAGAGACTAAACCATCCACATTTGCAAAGAGCTAGGTATCTCTCTAAATTTCAAAAAGTCTGCCTTGTCGCCTTGTCAGTCTATTACCTTCATAGGCGCCACCTTGGACACTGTTCAGCTCTCAGCAAAGTTAATGGAGCAGAGGGTCTTAGATATTCAAAGTCATGTTCACGTCCTTCTTCAGAACAACAAAGTTCAGGCCAGGTATGTTCTGAAGGTGTTAGGTCTCATGGCAGCAGCCATCATGCTCCTTCCCCTTGCCCACTTTTACATGCGGCTTCTTCAATGGATGCTTTTCTCCCAGTGGTCCTTCCAACAGCTCCCTATGACACACAAGATCCTAATAACTCCATCTTGCAGAAAACATCTGTCTTGGTGGATGGTCTCCCCTCAAGTCCATCAAGGCAGACCTTTTACTCCCCCCCCCCAGTTGCCACAGTCACAACGGATGCCTCCCTGATTGGGTTGGGGGGTCATTTTCAGGGCAGGACAGTCCGTGGCACATGGCAACCCTTCGAATGCCACTTGCACATAAACGTCCTGGAGATGAGAGCAGTGCTTTTGACGTTGCAAGCCCTTCAAGACTCTCTTCCCCTGGGGACGATTGCAAGTCAGATGGACAATATGTCCGTAGTATGGTATATCAACAAGCAGGGTGGAACCAGGTCATATCCCCTGTGTCGAGAAGCACTCAGACTCTGGCAATGGGCGATCTCTTCTCAGCAGTTTCTGATAGCAACGCACATCCCCAGGAAGTCCAACGTCATAGCGGGCAGGCTGAGCAGAGCTGTTCTCATGCCTCACGAGTGGTCTCTCAAGCAATCGGTGACGGACAAAATATTTCGGAAGTGGGGGTTTCCTTGCTGCGATCTTTTTGCAACACCACAAAACAGCAAGTGCCTCGACTTCTTCACACTCTTCCCCCTTCCAGGCCATTCCCCCAGAGACACTCTAGTCCACGATTGTCCTCGGGGACTTCTTTATGCCTTTCCCCCCTTTCTGTTAATCACACAAACAATTCAGAAAGCTACCGCCTTGAGGGCCAAGATGATCCTCATTGCCCCTTATTGGCCTCGACAGATATGGTTCCCTTTCCTGCATCGCTGTCTTTTGGAGCAGCCTTGGCATCTGGATCCAACGCCAGATCTTTTGACCCATCAATAAGGGCAGCTGCACCAATCCCTAAAATCTCTCAACCTCACAGCTTGGTTGCTCCACTTCCGTCCCTAGCCAGGCTTCCAATGATTTCAAATTCTGTCCGCGATATTATCGTAGCTTCCCTTAAATCTTCCACCAGAAGGATCTATGCTAGTAAATGGCGATGCTTTTCCTTTTGGGCAAAGGCTAGGAACATAGATCCCTTCACTGCTCCAATACACTCGGCCTTAGATTTCCTAGCCGAAATCTTTCACTCAAGATCTTCTTCCTCCACAGTAAAAGTTCAGCTAGCAGCCATCTCACATTTTCACATAGGCTTGTCAGACTCCAACATCATGTCCCATAAGCTTTGCAAGGCATTCCTCAGAGGTATCTTTTTACTCAGGCCTCCGATCAAAGACCCCCCACCACAGTCGGATTTAAACTTAGTTTTAGCATCCTTGATTCTCCCTCCCTTCGAACCTGCGGCCACCTGTTCCTTGAAGTTACTTTCCTGGAAGACACTATTCCTAGTCACCATTATGTTGGCTAGGAGAGTATCTGAACTTCATGCCCTCTGCATTCGCCCTCCTTATTTACTGTTCCACAAAGACAGGGTTTCTCTAAGAACTAACCCGTCTTTTTTACCCAAGGTGGCTTCTCAGACAAATTTAAATAAATCTATTGATCTTCCAGTTCTCTTTCCTAATTATTCAAACAGGGCAGAGCAAAAACTACATTGTCTGGATGTTCATCATCAGCTCTGCTTCTATCTGGACAGAACTAAACAATTCAGGAAATCTGATCAACTTTTTTTATCTTATGCTGAGAGTAAAAAGGGTCTTCCAGTATCTAAAGTAACCCTGTCTAGGTGGCTGTCTTCTGTGATTATCTGTATTTATCAACTCAGAGGTAAAGAATTGCCTTCTAGGCCATGAGCCCATTCAACCAGAGCGTTGGCTACATCTACAGCTTTTCAAGCTAGATTACCAATAGACACTATCTGTGCGGCTGCCACATGGGCCTCTCCTCATACTTTCGTTACACATTACAAATTGGACACGGCCTCCAGAAACAGGGCAAATTTTGGTTCCACCATTCTCAAGAGTCTGTTCCAATGAGCCACCCAGGATAAAGGTGCTAGAGACGCAGTCCCATCCAGCAAGAATGAAGGCGAGATTGACAACTTAACATTGAGAAGTTTTGTACCTACCATAATGTTCCATGTTAGTTGTCTTCTCTTGCCTTCTTTCTTGCGTCCCGTCCACCATCCCCCTAGCCTGGACAGACCAAGAGGTTCTTCCCCTTCTTACAGGGGACCTTATCTTGCATTATTCCTAGCTCAGACAGTTGGTCCTGGGGTAGTTTCAGCTTCAGGTAGTGAAATTTTTGGGAGTTCTTCCTTCTCCTCCTCCACCTCAGAGGGGAGACTGAATTGGCTATGGTTTCTTAGCTACCAAACAAGATCTGGGTAGTTACCGTCTAGCATCATGGGATATAGGGTTGCCTCAAGCCGGTAAAATTAGCTCTTGAGCTTTAGTATAGGCCGAGTCGGAGCCGAGGTTCGGCTCCGAACCCATCCAGCAAGAAAGAAGGCGAGAGAAGACAACTAACATGGAGCGTTATGGTAGGTACATAACTTCTCATTTTAGTGGTACCATAAACATTATAGGATATCATTATGGATGACATCTTTGAGATATATTTTCTCAAAAGAGAAACATTCTAAAAAATGCCAAAAGGCCCATGATAAATATGAAGGATTTCTCCATTATTCAGTTCATCTCACGAATTATGCAATAAGAATTCAGAGCATCCTGACTTTCAGACAGCTTTTACATTAACTAATGTGTTATACAAATTTGGCAAGAAGAACCTTTAACTTAATCCAAAAATGACTTCAGAGGGTCTTAATACATCTTCATTACCAAGGGGTACTTTGCCTTTTACTTGGAAAGGGATGTTGTTGGGCAGGTACAACAAGAGGAATACTGTGGCGTCTTGCATATCTGATGTCCTCAGTTTTCTTTTTTCTCGTAATTATTTAGTTGAAGTGTTATCCTATCAGAATTCTGATTTTTGTTAAAGGCAAGACTCTAAGGAGAAAGAGAATGATATTTAACATTTAATATATGAACTACAAAATGAACTGGCACCTCAGCTTAGTGTCATGTTTAATCATAGCTTCACCTCAGTCTTCATGCCCACTGAGTGGCACACAGCTACAGTTATCCCACTGCACAAGGGGGGATCCACATTGGATCCTAGGAACAACTGCCCCATCAGTCTGATGAGCCTGATCTGCAAGGCCATGGAACATATTATCATGGAACTTATAAACAAAGACATTGGCAACCTTCAAACACTGAACCTCACACAGTTTGAGTTCATGAAGGGCCGATCTTGTCTCCTGAACCTGATTGACTTCTTCGAATCAGTCTCCAGAGCCGTGAACAAGCATAAGGTGGTCCACACAGCCTATCTGGACCTTGCCAAGGCCTTCAACACCATCCCCCACTCTGGAATCCTAGATAAACTTACTAAGCTGGGCATTAATCCCTATGTCACTCAATGGGTTGCTAACTGGCTTACTGACAGAACCCACACTGTAAAAGTAGCCGACTCCAAATCCAGCTCCAGACAGGTGACAAGTGGAATACCTCAGGGTTCAGTCCTGGGACCGCTCTTGTTTGGCATCTACTTCTCTGAAGTACAGGCCAACACTAAGGGACTCTGGCTAACAAAGTTCACAGATGACTGCAAACTGGAAGCCATTATTGAATCCCCAAATGATGTGGATATTCTACAAAAGGGCCTTACAGAAACAGATGCTTGGTGCCAGAGCCATGGGCTCAAGCTCAATGCCAGGAAATGTAAAGATGTTAAGTTGTCAATCTCGCCTTCATTCTTGCTTGATGGGTTCAGAGCCGATCCTCGGCTCCGACTCGGCACTTGCTAAGCTCGAGAGTCACTTTTACCAGCTCGAGGCAGCCCCATATCCCATGATGCAAGGCGGTAAGTACCCAGATCTCGTTTGCCGCTTCGCTGATGAGGTCCTCCTTTTACCAGCTCCTGGTAAGTGAATTATTACTTTACTATTTTAGCCCCTTTTTACAAAAAAACCTTAAATTATTAGTTTTAACTTAATTTTAATTCCTTTCTGACAGAAAATTTCCCTGTCTCCTCTAAACTTTTAGTCAGACTAAAACCCATCCCATCCCCCCCCGTTAGGGTGTGTGTGTGTGTCTGTTAGTGATACCTTTTGGTATATTTAATTTTATTTCTTGGACTGGTGTGTGTGTGTTTACACCATGTCTAAAGAAAGAGTCTCAGGCTTTAAGAAGTGTGACTCGTGCTGTCAGAAGATGTCTCTGACAGACGGTCACACTTCTTGCCTGTACTGTCTGGGGCCTCTTCACCTGCAGGACTCCTGTGCTATATGTCATTCTTTTAGCCAGAGAGTCCTGCAGGAAAGAAGAAATAAATTGATTTTGAGGGGCCTTCTTGAGCCGGAGGGCTCTCCGGCTAAGTCGGCCCCATCTAAGACTTCTAAGTCTTCCAAGGCCCAGGCTTCTGTGTCCAAGCCTGTGGCCTCGGCTCCGACTCATTCAGAGTCGAGATCGGCTCCGGCTGGAGCCGATTCTGGAATTACCTAAACCTTCGGCACCGATGGCTATCGGTGCCGACTCTGGTTCGACCACTTCGGTGTCGGCTCCGATCGGTTCCGACCACCATGTGGCCCAGGCATCGGTGTCGGCCCCGATCGGCTCTGACACCCTTACATGAGCGTATCGGCTCCGGCTGGAGCCGATACATTGAAGCTACCTGTCGGTGCCGATAAGTTGTTGGCTCCGACAGTTTCAGTAGTTTCATCGGCTCCGATGGTTCCTTCGAGGAAGAGGTCTAGGTCCCCTTCCTTGGAGCCGATACTTTCGGCTCTGGCTTCGCCTCTCCTCTCAGAGCGGAGCCATCGGAGCCGATCTTCAAGGTCATCCAGGCTTTCTGACCATGATTTGGAGAGAGTGGTCAGTAGACTACTAAAGTCACAGGCACTGGCCCAAATGCTACATAGTCCGTCTCAGCAGACGACTATTAGTCCACACCCCATTGCAGTTCCTCCTTTGACTCTACCCCAGAGTTTGGAGTTGGAGTCTTTGGGAATAGTTTCTGCTACGGCTGAGGGACAGATACCCCCTTCTGCTCCTTCAGCCTCTACTCTTATCTCCTCTTCGAGACCTTCCTTAGAGGGATTCGTGGCGGGCTTCCCTGGTCTCCTCCGAGGGGGTGAGTGGCATCGGACCCTTGTCCGACCCCGCTCTTCCCCTTGGAGCCTCGGCCTTGGTGAGTTCGGCTCCGACATCTGCCTCGAGCCTTCCTTCGGTGGGTCCTGGAGTTCCTAGCTCTTCGAGCGGGTTCTCTTGGACCTCCCTGGGAGGAGCCTTGAGATGATGAAGAGTGTGCTGGCCTCTGGACTCAGCCAGCAGTCTGTTCCCTTAGCTCCTCCCTCTATAGTGCCTGTTGACATCTCTGCCACTTCTCTTGCTCCCAGACCCAGAGATCCTCCGCCTCAGGTTTCCCCACTGGGAATATCCCCCTCTTCTGAGGATTCTCCTGACTTGTCTGGTGATCCTCCACGGAAGAGGACTTGTAAGAGGAACCACGTAGACTCCCCCAAGTCTATCACTTCGGATACTGACTTAGATGAGTCAGAGGGATCCCCAAGATCCCCCTCTGAGGATGTCTCCTTCTCAGACATCCTAGAACTCCTTAGACAGAGGGGAAACTGGCCCACCAACAATCCCTCTGAGGATGAGTCAGTATACCTGGAGGCGTTTGGATCTCGGCCCTCCACCTCCTGGGTGTCTCCGCCTTTCGACCCCCTTATGCAGGTTATTGCTCGAAAGGCGTGGACTGCTCCTGACTCTGTAGAGCCTGTCCCTAGGAGGCCTTCTAAATTTATTACTGCCCGTCGGACAAGCAATTCCTTACAAAGGTGTCCCCGCTGATGCCATGGTGGTGGCGGCTGCCACCAAGAAGGAACTTGCAGATCCTTCCGTACCTGTCCATCCTCCTAATAAGGACTCTAGGACCATGGATAGATATGGTAAGCGGATGTTTTCTTCAGCGACCTTTGCTATGTTCGCTGAACTATCTTTGTCACTTCACCAGACTCCAAAGGGATATCCTTAAGGAGCTAGGTGAAGTTGTGCAGGATCCTACAGCTGAGGGGGCTCAGGAAAAAATTGCTTCGCAGCTAGGAACCCTTAACTCCATTGCAAACTCCTCCATGCGGCTTATATCATATGCTGCTGATGGAGCGAGTAGGGCCGCAGGTACAGGTGTGGCTCTTAGACGCCAAGCCTGGATGCGACTATGTAATTTTGCAGATCCCTTTAAGGCGTCCTTCACAAACTCTCCCTTTGATGTGTCAGCTCTGTTTGGCCCTCAAGTGAAGGAAACGTTGACCAGGTGTGAGCAGGACGGCAAAACTCTGTCTGCCGTAGGAGTCCGTTTTTCCACCCCTTCTATACCTTATCCCAAAGGACAGAAGGGTGGCAAAATGTGGTTCCGCAAATCCCAAGGAGTCACGCCGGATTCACGTGGTCAGTTTACCCCTAGAGGCAGAGGGGGTAACAACAACAGACGCTGCTCTAGAGGCAGAGGGGGTCCACAAAACCAGGGAAACAGAGAGTCTTTCTCTGACAAGCCCTTTCAGCATCCCTGAGATGTTGCCCGGCTGTCCCTCCTTGGAGGCAGTCGGGGGAAGACTATCACTGTACCCAGAAGCCTGGCGTTCTCTCACTCAAGACAGATGGGTACAGTCGATCATATCCGAAGGTTACAAAATTCCTTTCGAGGAAAGTCCTTTCTATCCCTCAAATTCCCTTCCAGACGTACCACCCGGTCTAAGGGAAATTGCAGAGTTGGAAGTCTCAAAACTACTGCAAAAAAGAGCCATTCAGCCAGTTACAACAGACCATTCAGAGCCCGGAATCTACTCAAGGTTCTTTTGGTCCCCAAAAGACGGGAGACTGGAGACCAATATTGGATCTCAGCAGACTCAACAAGTCTGTGAGGAAGACAAGATTCCGAATGGTCACTCTTCAGTCGATTCTGCCCTTCTTGCAGAAGGACAACTGGATGTGCTCAATAGATCTTCAGGATGCGTACTATCACATAAAAATTCACAGACACTCCAGGAGATTTCTCCGCTTTCAGCTGGGGTCCAGTCATTTCCAGTTCAGAGCCCTGCCCTTTGGTCTCACCACAGCCCCCAGAGTGTTCACCAAATGCATGGCAGTGATCACGGCTCACCTGAGACATCAAGGATTCCAGGTGTTTCCGTATCTCGACGACTGGCTCCTGTCAGCCACCACCAGGCATCAGCTTGTTCAAGCCAGGGATTACACAATAAATCTTTGTTCTCATTTGGGCATCTCGATCAACTTCGAAAAGTCATCCTTATTGCCCTGCCAGTCTATTACTTTCATAGGCGCAAACTTAAACACTGTTCGGATGTCAGCTATCCTTACAGACCAAAGAGTTTCAGACATTCAAAGTCATGTCAGGATCATTCTAGCCAACAAGAAGGTACAGGCCAGAATGGTTCTAAAAGTATTAGGTCTCATGGCTGCGGCCATTACTCTTCTTCCCTGGCTCGCTTCTACATGCGCCTTCTTCAGTGGATGTTGTTCACTCAGTGGTCTTACCAACAACTTCCAATGCGTCACCAAATTCTGGTGACACAGATTTGCAAAAATCATCTTGCTTGGTGGATCAATTCTCCCCAGATTCACCAAGGCAGACACTTTGTACCCCCATCCCGGTAGCCACTGTCACCACGGATGCCTCCCTGATCGGGTGGGGGCATTATCAGGGCAGGATGGTTCATGGGGCGTGGCAACCGTTCGCGTACCACCTGCACATAAATGTCCTAGAGATGAGAGGAGTGCTTTTAACGTTGCAAGCCCTCAACGCCTCTCTTCCTGTAGGACGATTGCAGTCCACACAGACAACATGTCTGTAGTTTGGTATATCAACAAACAGGGCGGAACCAAGTCCTACCCCTTGTGTCGAGAAGCTCAGACTGTGGCAATGGGCGATCTCCTCTCTTCGGTTTCTGGTAGCAACGCACATCCCTGGGAAAACCAACATTTTAGCGGACAGATTGAGCAGAGCTATTCTCATGCCTCACGAGTGGTCTCTCAAGCAATCTATAGTGGAGGAGATTTTTCTGGAATGGGGTCGCCCATGTTGCGATCTTTTGCTACTCCCCAAAACAGCAAATGCCCAGACTTCTTCTCTCTCTTCCTCTGTCAGGCCATCCCCAGAGACGCTCTGACGCAGGGTTGGCCACAGGGACTTCTTTATGCCTTCCTCCTTTCCTCTAATCCCTCAGGTTATCCAGAAAGCTACCGTTTGAGAGCCAAAATGATTCTCATTGCTCCTTATTGGCCTCGACAAATTTGGTTTCCGTTCCTCCATCGTCACCTTTTGGTGCAGCCATGGCATCTGGACCCAGTGCCAAATCTTCTGGTTCACCAATCCGGTCAGCTGCACCGGTCTATCCCTTCTCTCAACCTCTCAGCATGGTTGCTCCACTTCCTTCCTTAGCCAGGCTTCCTTTGATCTCTAACCCTGTTAGAGACATCATAGTAGCTTCTTTAAAATCCTCTACCAGGAGGATTTATACAAGCAAATGGAAACGTTTCTCTTATTGGGCTAAAGCCCAGAATATCGATCCCTTCACTGCCCCAGTTCAGGCAGTTTTGGACTTCTTAGCGGAGATTTTTCAGGCAGGCTCCTCTTCTTCCACAGTTAGAGTTCAACTGGCTGCTATCTCGAACTTTCATGTCGGGATCGCAGATCACAATATCATGTCCCATAGGCTATGTAAAGCCTTCTTGAAAGGAATTTTCCTGCTAAAGCCTCCAATCAGGAATCCTCCTCCTCAATGGGATCTAAATTTAGTGCTGACATCCTTGATTCTTCCCCTTCGAGCCAGCTGTTTCTTGCTCCCTAAAATTTCTTTCTTGGAAAACATTATTCCTAGTAGCTATTACATCGCCAGGAGGGTGTCTGAACTTCAAGCTCTTCGGTTCGACCCCTATTTGGTCTTTCACAAGGTCAGAGTATCATTGGGAACCAATCTGATCTTTTTGCCTAAGGTCGCCTCAAAGCTAATTTGAATCAATCCATTGAACTTCCTGTATTTTTCCAAACTATTCAAACAGATCGAACAAAATTACATTATCTTGATGTCCACCGCCAACTCAGATATTATTTGGACAGAACTAAACAATTTAGGAAATCCGATCAACTCTTTGTTTCCTATGCAGATAACAGAAAAGGCCTTCCTGTCTCTAAAGTGACTTTATCTAGATGGCTTTCTTCTGTCATCTCTGAAATTTATCTGCTCAGGGGAAAACAGCTGTGCTCAAAACCTAAAGCACATTCAACTAGGAGCTTAGCTACTTCTACAGCCTTTCAAGCTAGACTTCCTTTAGACACTGTTTGTGCAGCGGCCACTTGGGCCACTCCTCATACTTTTGTTTCCCATTACAAATTGGACTTGGCCTCCAGGGACAGAGCCAGTTTTGGCTCTACAGTCCTCAAGAGTCTGTTCCATTGAGCCACCCAGGATAGAGGTGCTAGGGACGCGGTCCCATCAAGCAAGAATGAAGGCGAGATTGACAACTTAACATTAAGAAGTCATGTACCTACCATAACGTTCCATGTTAGTTGTCTTCTCTCGCCTTCTTTCTTGTGACCCTCCCTCCTTCCCCCAGGCCTGGACAGACCTTTCTACAAGAGATTGTTATGCTGAAGACCATTCAGAACTGGTCCTTCTTTCATCCTGTAGGCTTTCTTTCTTTCTTCCTTTGGGAAGTATTTATGCTTGGTGCTATTGCCCTTTGTCATCAAACGAGATCTGGGTACTTACCGCCTTGCATCATGGGATATGGGGCTGCCTCGAGCTGGTAAAAGTGACTCTCGAGCATAGCAAGTGCCGAGTCGGAGCCGAGGATCGGCTCCGAACCCATCAAGCAAGAAAGAAGGCAAGAGAAGACAACTAACATGAAACGTTATGGTAGGTACATAACTTCTTATTATCCCCTTTGGGAAAAAACATGTACCCGTGAATTACCACATAGGTGGCAGTACACTAAACACCAAAAGTGTGATAAGAGACTTAGGGACACAGGTGGACAGTGGTCTCACCTTCGATAACCACATTGCCACAACAGTCAGAAAATCCTTCTATGTAGCACACCTCATCACTAAGGGCTTTTCATCCAGAAAAAAGGAGGTCATTGTCCCACTGTACTCATCCCTCATTAGATCCATTATAGAATACAACGGCCCATTTGGTATGTACCTCTCAAGACATCTGCAACAACTGGAAAGGTCACAGAAATACCTCACTAAAAGAATCACAGGCCTAATGCAGATGCCCTATGCTGACCATCTAAAAAAACTCCACCTTTACTCTTTCGCGTATCGTCTACTCAGAGGTGATCTCTGCTTAACATACAAGGCCATGTCAAACTCAGAGCTGTTGGACATGCTCCACTTTCCAGGGATCTAAACCTTGTCATCACAATGAACAAAACATGCTGGAGGGATAGGTTCCATTGACCCAGAGACACACCAGACTCCGGAATAGACAGTCCATACATGTCAAGCAGAGCGCCTCTTTGACCCTCTTCAAAAGGAACCTTGATGATTGGAGGAAATTCATCCCAGGGATCATGTCAGTCACCCTGCTAGACAGGGGTCCAGGGAAGTAAATACTGTGGAAAGAAATAGCCAGGGAATTGTTATGGCTAGGCTTGTATAGGCCCTAGGGCCGATAGCCTAGTACCAACCTATGCACCTATGAAGTTAATGATGTTCTACAGGCATTAAAATGTACTTAAAGTGCAATCAGTGCTTCTGCAAGAGTTGTCTTGATAGTTTTAGTTAGTGTTATATATATATATATATATATATATATATATATATATATATATATATATATATCTATACATGCCCGCTTGTCATCATCAGAATATTGAAGAAATAAAAGCTCAAATCTGTCAGAGTTCATAAATAGGAATGTTTCTGTTTGGTCTTTTTACCTCACATCTTTTAAAATATTTGGAAGAAAAAGAAAGTTCAGGGACAAGGATGTTACATACTATGAATTCTCATAGACAATTATGGGCTTATACTCATAGGACAAAAACATTTTAGTTCATATTGATATTCCATTGTCTAAGTAAACTTCATCAAGCTGGCTTTCTAAGTGCATTTTGCTATTATGACTGTACAAATAACCCCATTACAGGATAAAGTAGAATTCATTCATAATTCCAATAGCACATGATTGATGTTATTATTTGTGAAACATGGTTAAAGAGCAATGACTAGAAACTAGTTCTGTTAGGGTATAAATGTTTTTACTGTAACAGACTTTCTAATAAAAATCAGGTGGAGGTGTTATGATAGGGATTACAGATAGCTATGAGACCTGTGATTATTACATGTTCAATGATAATGCCAACATTATAGACTGTGTAACTGTGACAGTAAAGACATCCCTGGAACATATAAAATTTGTTGGAGTGTATAGACCACCAAAGTTAAGGGCAGATGACTTAGAGGAATTCATGCATTTCTTGCATGAAACACAGGAGGGAAGAATAATATTAGCTGGGGACATAAATTTACCAGAAACAGACTGGAATGATATTGATTATACAATGTTAGTAAGGAAATTATTCACAGCATATATGCAGTACCAACAATTGCTTCAAATTGTAAAAAAATCTACCAGGGTGTGACATTGTTTGTGCTCCCAAAGAAATTACTGTAGCTTCAAGTCAAGTTTTTTCACCATTGATGTGCAGTGATCATGAGGTTATAAATGTTAATTTGATGCTAGATAATTCTGCCAAACTGAAGTCTAGGCCAATGCACAGAATGTTAATTACAGATTATATGGAAGCAAAACAGTCACTATGTAAAACTAACTGGAGTGAGGTGTTCAGTGGAAAAACTGCAGATGGAATGTGGAAAGTTTTGAAAGAGAAATTGTTTGAGTGCAAAAAATGTTTAACATCTGGATCTAGGCATAACATCAGGCAGTTATATGTCCATAAGAACAAGATATCTGATTAAGGTGAGAGACAAAAAATATAAGAAATGGAAGAGAGGTCAAACTACAACTTTGAAAATTTAAATAAGCTGGACAAATAGAATAAGCATAGTGTGAAACAAGATCAAGAACATTTTGAAGAAAATTTATATAAAGATATTGAGCATAATAGGAAACCTTTTTATAGATACATAAGATGTGGAAGGAGTAAAGACACACAAATTGATAAACTGTGTGCAGATTCTAACATTTATTCTCAGACACAACAGATTATAGATATATTTACAAAATCTTATGTAAAACAGTTTGGCTCCACAAATGGGGTGGTAAGTTGTCCTAGTGACATCTAGGTAACCCCAGATACTGGAATCAAATTAGATTTTATTGAAAAAGAAGTATGCAAACTGAATCCAAACAAAGCACAGGGAGGAGACGGAATTAGTAACAATGACCTGAGAACAGTTCAGCAAGAACTTAGAGTACCATTATATCCATTATTTGCTAGGTCATATAAATATGTGGAGATTCCTCAAGATTGGAAAGACATGCGCTTATTAAATCTGTTTTTAAGGGAAGGGGGAATAAGACAAACCCATAGTCATACAGACCCTTAAGTCTACTTTCATGTTGTGAAAAAATAATGGAGAAGGTGATATTGGATAAGTTATTGTCAGAACTGGATAGGTTTGGACTTGAAACCATATATCAGCATGCATATGTTGAAAACAGATCTATTGCCACCTGTAACATGATGTTCTATAACAATATAATAAGCTATGAATGAAAAATTGTGCCGTGATGTCATTTATATAGACTTAACTTCAGCATTTGACAGGGCCATACACATAACACTGATCAATAAGTTAATACAACTAGGTATTGATGTACTCTTGATAAGATGGATAGCTGCATGCCTTACAAATAGGACAGGGCAAGTATCATACAACAACTGGACAGGCAAAATCCTTGATTACAGTCAGGGTGTCCACAGGGCTCTGTCCTCAACCCTTGCTTGTTTAGATTGTATCTTTCAGACCTAACTTTTTCAACTGAGGTGTTCTACAGTCTATACACAGATGACCTGAAATTGGGTAAACTGATCTGTAACTGTGTGTTACAGATAAGGCATGTCAACAAAATAACTTGACTAAATTGACCATTTGGGCACAGAAGAATAATATGCTGATAAATCAAAAACTAAGCATATGAGATTTGGTAGGCATAAACTGAAAGGTGAATACTTAATACAGCACACAGTGATTGAAACTGTATACTCATTTAAGGACCTGGGTATATGGGTAGATTCAGCTATGAGTTTTTCTAATCTTATCAGCCAATTGGTTAATGATTGTTATAGAACTTGTATAAAAAGATTTATAATGTCTAGGAAATCAAAAATAATGAAGTCATTGTTTGTTAGTTACATTAGACCCAAACTTGAGTATGGTATAACAATATGGAAACCCTATAGGAAAACAAGCATGATTAAACTGGAATGAGTACAGCAGAAATATACTAAGGATATCCATGGATGTGAAAATGTAAGTTATTATGAAAGACTAAAATATCCGAACTTGTACAGTGTCTCTTACAGATATCTAAGAGGAGATCTTATTCAGGTATATAGGGCATTTAGTGACTACCTCTGGGAATGTTTGGGGTTAACAAAAAGTACTAGCGAATCATTAGACAAATCTTGAGATTCTATAGGAATGAGAAGTGTACTAATTGGTTTTCTGACAGAGTAGCTACTGCATGGAACAGACTACCAAATTACATTAAAGCAAGTACTAGTTTAGATATTTTTAAGACCAGCCTGGATACTTATTACGGAAAAAAAGTGTTTTGATATATTGGCAAGCTAGAAGAGCATTAATGCCCATGCTTGAAATATTTGTATGTATGTATGTATGTAATAGTGTTGCTGCTTCTTGGTACTTTTTACATGAATCTATTATACAAACATTTATGAAGCTGTTCACACCTTTAGAAAGCTTTACAAGATGACTATATATTTTAAAACTATAGATCCAATGTTGTCTGTTTTCGTGTGATTAAACACATGGGTTGTCAGATCTGACTGGATCTGACCTTGGCACCAATTTTGAGGCATCTTCAGTTCTAGGGCTCTGACTCTTCCCCTACACATAATTCCCTGTACTGTACCCTAATACCTCAGATCTCATTTGCCACTTAGCTTGTATCCTTTTTGGATTCCAGCCTTTCCTCCTTCCCTACCAAAAGTTTTTATACTCTCTATTATCTTATTAGAAGTATGGCTATTAGTCTGTTCCTTTTTGATTGGACTTAGGTTTTCTTTAGATATAGAGGTAGTTGTGGTGTAGTGTTAGTAGTTTTAATATATATATATATATATATATATATATATATATATATATATAAGATTTAGCTGCAATAATGAATTTAACTGGTGCTGCGGTAGCATTGTCGCTTCACAGTAAGACGTCCTGTTCGATTCTCAGCTAGAGCGTCTTCTGTGTGGAGACATGCGTGAATGGGCATACCTTCGTTGAAGGTTGTGCATCACGGCTGGCAACTAGGCACGTAAAAATCTACTGTCAATCATTAGATCAGAGTTCCGCTGTGGCGACCCCTAACCAGGAAAGCCGAAAGACACAACAACAACAACAAGTTAGATATATTAGATATTAGTTTTCTTGGCTTAAGCTTTAACAGTGTTTATTGTTATTCTTCTAACTCTAAATTTTTTTTGTGTGGTGCTGTAGTGGTTAAGATTATGAACTTGAGTGTTGTAGCTTCAAAATGTCTGACTCACAAGGGTTTAAGAAGTGTTCTCAATGGAGGCACAAGCTGCCACCCCCAGACCCCCCCATTTGCTTTGTGTTTACTGTTTGGGTGCTGCTCATTTGGGTCAGATTGCCAGCCTTGTACTTCCTTCAGCACTAGAGCTCTGCCGACCAGAAGAGAGAAGTTTATTGTCTCAGGTCTACTCCCCCACAGATGTGGGCTTCAACTCCAGCAAGATCTTCTTCTGCCACTGTTTCTCCAACCAAAAGTTGGACAAGTCTAAGTCCAAGGAGAAACCTACGGAGAAAGATAAAGACAATGTAAAAGAAAAGGATGAGCCTGAAAAAATTGAGACATCTTTGTTGGAGGTATCCAGGAAATATTCTCCGGTTCTGATGGTACCGGTTGGACTGCACTGGATCTGAAATTACCTCAGGGGTCAGAACTGACAGCTCATTGACTCTGTTCCTTTTCTCTTCAGTCCTGGTTCTTGTCAAAACTGGTGAGACTGACGCCCCATTCCCCAGTTCTCCAAGAAAGGTACTCTAGACCACCTTCAGTGGCCTCTTCTTCAAGGTCATCCTGAAGCTTTAATGAGCAGGATGTCAACAGGATGATGAGGAAGTTTCTGAAGATGCAAATCCACCTTGTGGTAATCTTAGTATCGTCCACTGTGAACTTACAAAATATTGGTCCAACCTACTCTACTCTTATTTCTCTGGTACCGGTTTACCCTACACTGGAATCTGTCACTCTGAGTCCATCCTGCATGGAGGTGACTTTATTAGAGTTGATAGTCTTAGTTACTTTGACCCTGACAACATCCCTGTTTCTGTCAACACTGATGCATTCAGATTGAGGAGAGACTCAGAGCTGAAGCCTCAGTGCCAGGGTTAGAGGTATGGGTTGACACTGATGTCATTGGAGCTATCCCTACCTCTTGGAGCCTTGGCTGTTAACAGCTTGGATCCAAGATCAATTTTGGAGTTGAAACGCATTGGAGCCGAGAGATCTCCATTGTCCATGGATAGAGGTAGGTTCTTAGAGCTGACTGCAGCTTCAGCCAGTTCCACTCTAATCCCAGGAGGATTCTGCCTCTTCTTCCCATCTTCCTGTGAGACAGGGACTGTCAGAACCATAAGCATCTGAGATTCCATGCTATATTAACTCCCAGTCTGATTCTGAACCTTCTGATCTCCCACCAGAAACAGATCACAAGAAACAGACATGCAAATGGAAGCACATGGACTCATTTCCTGTCCTTCATGGAATACACCAATATGGATGAAGGTGAAGGGGCCCCCACTGCCCCTCAAAATACGTCACCTTTGGTGAGATCCATGAGTTGATGAAGTAGAGTGAAGAATGGTCTACCTAGGAACCTAGGAATCCTCACCTGATGAGGTAATGTTCTTGGAAGCTGTTGGTTCCAGCCGACCATCATCCTAGGTGGTACCACCCACTGACCCCCCTCATTGATCGTATGGATCAACAGGGATGGATGGATCTTGATGTGGTGGAACCCATAACCAAGAAAGCAGACAAGATATTACAGCTCCGAAAGACAGGAAACATTGGAAAAGAGGTTCCCCATTGGATGTTACAGTGGTAGTAGTGGCTATGAAAAAGGAATTATCTGAGGAAAGTTCCTCAGTTTATCCTCCTAACAGGGTATCTAGTGCATTGGACACATTTGGGAAATGGAATTATGCCTCCTTGACTATCACTCTCAGATCACTGAATTATTTGGCTCATGTTACTAGGTTCCAGAGAGATTTGACCAAGAAACTCTCCAAATCTCTCTTGAGTAACTTGCCCATGGATGTTCAGAAGGTGGTGGAATACCAGCTATCTAACCTACAGTTGATTTCCATTGTAGCCATGCAACTGCTTTTCAATGCAGCAGATGACATGGCCAGGGTGGCAGGCACCAGCATCACCATGTGCCATCAAGCCTCAATGTATCTTTGTGACTTGGTGAAAAGCTTTAAGAAGTCCTTCATAAATGCTCCCTGTGATGGGTTCACACTTTTGGACTCAAAGTTAAAGACACACTTACCAGGAGCCAGCAGGATGGCAATACACTCTGCAGTGGGAATCCATTTTTCCACTCCACAAAGATCCTGCAAAAATGTTTGAGATTATGTTGCATATTTGTTTGCATAAAATAATTTTTATGCATTATATTATTTATTTATTTTTATTTTGGTCTGCCATTTAGTGCACAGGTTTAAGGCTATGTACTGTTTGATTTCTTCAGCCTCCATTTGTGTATTACATGACTCTGAGCAAGTCATTTAACCAGATATTTTTTCTCGCACTGTGGCAGAACTGAGGTTATGTAGATCAGACTACTACCATAGTTAACAGACATTTTTTTTATTTGAATATTGTCAGAGTTAAACTTTATTGTATTCAGGGAAATAGTTTTCTGCAGTTTGGTATGCGACAATATGTTTTGAAGGTTTGGGAATTAATGTGTCAGTGTGGAATGTTTAAAAATCATGTGTATTTTATCTGGTTCAAGTTTATGAACATGTGAATTCTCAACAGTCTAACAATGGCTAATGGGACATTATTAGAGTTTACATGTTTTTGTTTTAAAATCAAAGCACTTTGTGGGGAGGTGTTTAGCTTTTTTATCAGTAATTATCTTTTGCAAGTACATTAAATGATGCAAATACAGGAAATTAAATTAAACAGCTTTTGTCAAAAATGTGTAAAATAAATGTTTCAGTAGTAATTGTAAATCCATTGCTGATTTTCAGATTACTTCAGGTGCCATCAAAAGTAGATTAAAAGAAGCTGAGGCAACCGAAGAAAAAATAAATGCTGCTCGTGAAAAATATCGTCCAGTAGCTACTCAAGGATCAGTTATGTATTTTGTAGTTGCAAGCTTGTCAGAGATGGATCCCATGTACCAGTATTCTCTGAAGTACTTCAAACAGGTTTGGACTTTTTTATATATATATATATATATATATATATATATATATATACATATATATATTACAATTCTTAAGACATTGAATATAAGAATCTGAACGTCTGCGGTATCTAAAGTATGGCACTGCTTAAAGTATACAATGTAGAAGGATTTTAAAATACTGAAGGCAACCAAGTAAAATATTTGAACAGGACTGAACTTTTCAGTTTTTATTGGCAATTTATCCAATATTTATGGTATGTACACTGCTGAATATATATATATATATATATATATATATATATATATATATATATATATGTGTGTGTGTGTGTGTGTATTGTACTTCACGATTTATCATAAACAAAATTGGGTAGTAAGTATTGTTAATAAATCACAAAAACTGAAAAATGAACTGCAAATCTATTAACCAAAACAAAAAATGGCGAACACCAGTATACGAACCAATGGAGCACTCTTTATTAATATGAACAGCAGCAGCAGTTAAGCACTTTCATCCCAATCGGGACCTCTTCAGAACTGCTATACAGTATACACCAACAATTTCACAAATCACATGACCAATTAATTAATCAACTTAAAAAACATTGATTCATTGTCAAATAAAACATAATTGCAATGAATAAAAAATAAATAATATAATATTTTTATAAAACATTCCAAATTTGTAAGCTTAAGCACAGAGTTAATGGAGCAGGCTTCATTTAAACCTGGGGCAATCTGCACATTCAAACTAAGTTGCCACATTAATTCCCTCATTAACAAATGTTCTTCAGTTATTCTACCCCTAGCATCTTTTTTCACTTGTTCCAAAACTCTTTATCTAAAATAATGTGTGGGGTGGTCCTTAATATGCCTCTATAATGCACTGGTAACCCTGCAATAATGTGGCAACTTAGTTTGAATGCGCAGGTTTCCCCAGGTTTAAATGAAGCCTACTCCATTAACTCTGTGCTTAAGCTTAAAATGTTAAATAATGTGGTGTTTTGTTTATAAAAATATATTATTTATTTGTTATTTTTTTATTCATTGTTGTTATGTTTTATTTGACAATGAATCAATGGTTGTTTTAAGTTGATTAATTATTTGATGATGTGATTTTAGCATCACTATTTTAGTGTGAAATTGTTAGTGTATAGCATTTCTGAAGAAGTCTCAATTGGGATAAAAGCCCTTAACTGCTGGTGCTGTTCATATTAATAAAGAGTGCTCCATTGGTTAGTACACTGGAGTTCGCATTTTTTGTTTTGGTTACAAGTATTGTTAATATCACAAGTAACTAACTAGCAAGTAAATAGAAAATGTATTTCCATACATGTTGAGTTTCACATACCCTTTCCAGATAGGAATTCATCAAATCACAAAGTAAACACAGAATGAAACTTATAGGATCTACTACTTCAAAAATACTTTGGACCTAGTAAAATGAAGAAATAACCTGGGTAACATACATTCTAGTTTAGCTACTTTGCAACTACAGTATTGGTCTACTTTATGAGGCGAAAGGGAACCTAGAGATATTCCTGTTAGGCTATGCAGTTTAGTACTCAGAGAAAATTAATGTCATTTTATACTAGTCAAGATGGTAGCAAGCTAATAATTTTAATAGCTGGGAATGCTGAAATTCTTTGTGAGGCATGTCATTTAACTGAATATTGTGAACATGAAATATTGTGTCACGGTGCAAGGGAAGTAAAACTTACCTGTCTTGGTCCTTGTTTTACATTATCTCATTTTTGGACTAAATAAAAGCAGAAGAGCCCATTAAAATGTGTTCATTTTAATCAGTGTCTGAGGTGATGGTAATGATTTAGTAGTATTGGCTAGTCAGCCACAGTGATGCCCTATATGCCAACCAACCTCAGATGAGATGACAGTTTCCTTATTCTCATTAGAGTGAGAATGCTGTTTGGCAGGACCGGACTTCATGTTCACATTCTTTTTCCTGTACTGTCTTCCAGCTTAACCATTTAGTCCTGGCTTGCGCTCGCTCTCTCTCTCTCTCTCTCTCTCTCTCTCTCTCTCAAAGCTCAAAATATTGAAAAAAAAAACACAGTACAGCAACACAACTATATTGCAGCAGAACTACATACAGAAACATATTACTCTTCTGCAAGTAAAGGCAGGGGATCTGTGCCCCCCACATTCCCTGCTACTTAAATATATTAACTCTGAGATTGCACTTCACTACACTAAAGTGCAATCTTGAAGTTGCTATATTTAAGTAGCAGGGGGTGTGGTGTTGCAGGGGACTTGGCCCCTGCTTATACTTGGAGAAGAGTAATATGGTTTGTGTTTTATTTGTTTCAGTATGTACTTGTGCTGGAATAATAATAAGTGTTGGTATCCTGTGTATTTTCAGTATTTTGAGTTTTTAGTATTTTGAGTTTTCAGTATTTTGAACTTTAGAGATTTTGGTCTCAGTATTTTGAGTTTAGGTATTTTGAAAGCCAGTATTTTGAAGTGGACCCATATATATATATATATATATATATATATATATATATATATATATATATATATGTGTGTGTGTGTGTGTGTGTGTGTGTGTGTGTGTGTCTTTGTTTGTGTGTGCACGCGCGTAGGGTTTACTAGTACCTTCTCTTACAAAAAAAAAAAAATCTTATCAGTCCATCCAGTAAACATTGTAGTTTGTTACTCAACCATTGTTGTTTATTTATTTATTTGTCTTTTGTTAACCATGTTATTCCACTGGGCTGGTGACCCATTTTCAGTGGAGACCTGAGGAGAAACGCTCCACAACAAAAAGTAACAATAACAATAACAGAGTTTACATAACAAGTAATGTGAATTTGTTTACATAGCTACATGCATTCATGCTGTGAATGAATATAGGTGCAAATCAAATATACAACCATGTGATAGTGGAGAAGAAAATTAACAATGCATAATATTCAGCATAAACAAAACCTAGAAAGTAGAAGAGGCACACTCTGTACTGAAAATTATGACAGTTTCTTTATTCTCATTAGAGTGAGAACTGAAAATGCAACAGATTTAGTGCTGACCACTGAGGTCATAGTCAGTGGCATCCATTTCGAGAGGACTCAGGGCATTTGTTATCAACATCAAAAAGTTGTATCTGGTAAAACCATACAGACATGCCCTTAATTTAGCAGTTCTGTTGTTGCTTAAGCTGGAGTGTGAGTTATTGGCAGCAATAAAAAAAAGCAGAGAAAAAGAGCAATTATGTTTCGTAGAGATTATAGCAGTGCGTATGTGTGGGACTTAGTGATAAGATAACACTGGCCGAAGCCAAACACTAATTCTAAATAGCATTAAAATATTAAATGGTAATTTTTCAGTGTATTAAAGTGTTGAGTTGTTCAAGGTAGACATGATATTAAGTTGTTAGCTCTGTGGTATTCATCTGACTTGTTATTTTCACTTTCCACTTGGATAGCAGTCAAAGGCTGAGGCAAGGCCTAATCTTGATAGGCTGCAGATGTCTATTGTTCAGGCTACAAACTGGCCAAAAGATAAATCTGAGGAGGAGAGAAGGCATGCTCAAGGGTAAAAGAAGGAGACACTAATCCATTTTGGCCTCTTTTCTTATTTTCTCTTCCCTTTCTCCCATGTTCAGTATTTTGTGTCAGCCTTTAGAAAAGCTTTGACTGGCAGCCTGTCATAAATAGAGTTACGACTGCTGAATCCTACACAAATGCACTTTATAAGCACTTACACGAGTGCATGGATTGTGCTATCCCTAACAGAACCAAGATGCTATCCTCCAGAAAAAGTTAGCCAATCTGGTGATCCCCTGCCATAAACAAACTCTACAACAGAAGAAATAAACTGTTACAAAAAAGAATAAAATCCCATGATTTGAAGAACTCCCTGGTCAGCCTCAGTAAGAAGCTGAGATCCTTCATAAAATCTTCCAAAGCTAGTTATGAAAACAAAACCGCCACTGATTCTAAAGACAACCACAAAGCATTCTATAGCTATGTCAAGAATCTCAATGGCAACACTCAGATCTGCTCTGAGTTACAGCATAATGGCACTAAATAAACAGAACCAACTGATATTGCCAACATCCTGGCAGATAGGTTCAGTGCTAACTTTACCCCCCTCTCACCCCCTAAAGGGCCCATCTCTATACCAGAAGAATGCAAAGTTCCTGTAATCACAGCTGCACAGGTAAAAACCACACTCTCCAAAGCCAAGAACACAGCATCCATGGGATCTGACAACATCCCAGGCTGCATTCTACATGAACTACAGAATGAACTGGTACCCCACCTAAGCACCATGTTCAATCATAGCCTCACCTCAGGTTTTGTGCCCACTGAATGGCGCACAGTGATGGTTATCCCACTCCACGAAGGGGGAGCCACCATGTACACTGGGAACTACTGCCCCATTAGTCTAACGAGAGTAGTCTGCAATGCCATGGAATGTATCCTCACGGAACTTATAAACAAAGACATTGGTAATCTCCAAACTCTGGACCCCACCCAGTTCAAGTTTGTAAAAGGCAGATCATGTCTCCTAAACCTGATAGACTTCTTTGAAGCAGTCACAAAGCTGTAGACCAGGGTAAGGTGGTTCACACAGCCTATCTAGATCTCAAGTCTTTTGACACCATCCCCCACTCTGGAATTATAGATAAACACACTAGACTAGGTATAAATCCCTGTGTCACAAGATGGGTTGCCAACTGGCTCACTGACAGAACCCACACTGTGAAAGTAGCAGACTCCAAATCCGACTTCAGACCAGTGACAAGTGGAGTACCACAGGGTTCAGTCCTGGGCCCTCTCCTGTTTGGTATCTACATTTCTGAAGTACAGGGTATTACAGAAGGTCTTTGGCTAACAAAGTACGCAGATGACTGCAAACTAGTAGCCATAATCAAAAATCCTAATGATGCGGACATCCTACAAAAGGGCCTCACTGAGACAGATGCCTGGTGTGAAAGCCATGGCCTCAAGCTCAATGCCAAAAAGTGCATTGTCATCTCCTTTGGTAAAAACTCTGTACCCATGAGCTACCACATAGGTGGTAGTCTACTTAACACTGAAAGTATGATAATAGACCTTGGGACACAGGTGGACAGTAGTCTCTCCTTTGATAATCACATTGCCACATTAGTCAGGAAATCCTTCTACGTGGCACACCTCATCACAAAAGGTTTCTCATCCAGGAAAAAAGATGTCATTGTTCCCCTCTACTCGTCACTCATTAGATCCATTATAGAGTACAATGCCCCTTTTGGTATGTACCTCACAAGACATCTACAACAACTGGAAAGGCAGCAGAAATACCTCATACAGAGGATTGCCGGCCTCAAACAGATGCCCTACGCAAACCATCTCAAAAAACTCCAGCTTTACTCAGTCGCATATCGCCTACTTAGAGGCCATCTCTGCCTAACATACAAAGCCATACATAGAAATCCCAATCCCTCCGTGCTATATGCTCTAGGGACCTAAATCTTGTCGTCACAATAAACAGAACATGCTGAAGGGATAAATTCCTGTCCCAGAGACTTCCCATAATCTGGAACAAACTACCTATCTATATCAAACAAAGCTCCTCATTAGCACTCTTTAAGAAAAATCTTGATGATTGGATGGGAAATAGGAAATTCACCCTGGGGATCACCTCTGTGGCTCTGCTCGACAGGGGCACAGGAAAATAATTTTCTTGGATGGCGAAACCCAAGGTACCTTTTTGGCTAGGCTTATATAGGCCCTAGGGCCAATAGCTTATTTCCTACCTATGAATCTATGAACTTATAGATCAATCATCACCTAAAGGCACTTAGCCTGTAGACATAACAACCCAGAAAATATCCCAAGTGGGCTTATCAGTGCTTCTTTAGACCTTGCAAGTTCATTGATGCAACAGTAAAGGATATTAAAGATTTCTAGTGATTGTGATTCAATTCAAGCTCCCTATAGGCTGCAGTATTTTTTGTCAGTTAGCATAGAGGACTAAAACTTTGACTTCTTTGCCAAGGGTATAGGTTTGAATCTCTCCACATTTATTTGCCTGCTGTGTGACCTTGAGCAAGTCATTTAATCAGACACTGCTACTGGTGTAACTGGGAATTTGGGTTAGGCTCCTCATTGGTCTCTTGGACCATGTGTCTAGAAGCAACTTATAAGATATGGATGGAATTGCATTTTTATATTTCTGGAGATGATGCTACTCATTTTTCCTGTGACTGCTTGTATACTAATTTGCCTTACAGGCAATAGATTAGGCACTTGAAATTTTCCATAAAAATACTCTGTTAGAAAACATTTTCCTTATCTTTCAGACTATAGAGGTTCACTAGTTAGTTTTAGTATGTCCAAAAATACTCATGTCTCATACACTTTACAGCAACCTCAAACTGCTAGACGTATAATGTATGGCTCATTCAACATGTTTAAGTAAACACTCTTTTATAGAACATTTAATTTTATTTGTGTATTTACATTTGATAACTGGGTAGGAGTACTGGTCTGAAACACAGAGGAATTATTTTAATGGAAAACAATAAATTAAAAATGCGTGTAAGTGACTTGATGGGTGTTGAGCTTCCTATTTGCAAGATTTTGATTATAATAACTTCATAATAGTGTTGTAGCTGAAGTCTCTTTTACTTAGTAGTCCCTCTACTAGTTTACTGATGATGGCTTTGGACTAGAAAGGAAAAATCTATAGGAAAGTATGGATTTGAGATTTAGGGAGAGTTTTTGTTGTATTCTTATACAGTAATGTTTTAGGCACAGAGATAATATTAATGTCATGTAGCATATTATATCCAGCTTGGATGACTTGGTATTCCTTGAGAACACTTTATTAGTTTTTGTTTACAGTTTTACTGATTTTTCAGAATCATTTTGACTGTCCTGATAGTTGGGTTTGCAAATTTTATAGCAGCTGACTTCTGTTGCATTTGTCTTCATTCTAGCTTCTCATTTAGAGGCTAGGGATATTTGTATTTGTATAGTCTTTGCCCTTCATTTTCCCCTGTCTGGTCTCTACTATTTAACAGTTTGTTTTACTGGAGTCTTCTTTTACTAAGTGAGGAAAAATGCCCTATATGGGAATAACAAGAGCATACAAGATAGAAAGGGGTGAAGTAGAATGCAGGGTATAGGGTCATAGCAGTTAAAATAGTATACCAATCTGTCTATTTATATATAGTAACATTTGCTGTGAAGTTTCGGGTATTCATTTTGTTAGTAATAGCTGGCCTAGTGTTTTAATTGACTCTAAAGACCAGGAAGAAGTAAAAGGAATGTAGTCATGGATAGTATCGGGAGGGAAACAAGGTTTTCAGCGTATTCTGTATGTTTGTTATCAGTACATTCAACAATGTGAATTTAACTGTGGCTGCATTATGCTGGGTACCATTTTGTACCACTTACATAAATCATGTAAGCTTATTCAGGCAGGGGCCTTTCCAGTACAGATTTAAGTCATCTAGAATAATCAGTTTGCGTTAAACTGGATGTGCTTACAGTTTATTGTACCAGCCAAACTGAAGAGGGTGGAGGGATGTAAATCGTGTAAAGGTTTATTTTTTCATGGCATATTGGGGTTGCTTGTATAAGTGAACCACTTGGAGCAGAATCAGTGATAGAATTGCTGTTGGCTAGTGGTATAGGGATAAGCTAATGTGCTTTGTTTAGCAGTGTAAGTATGCCTTCACCAATAATTTTGCCACTTCTGTTGTCCATAACTATATGAAATGATTAGGCAATGTGTCGGGACAGCCATAAAATATTGTTTAGCTAAGATTCCATCATATGTAGAATCTTTGGGGTATGACAAGTAAGCCAGTATTCATTCTGAGCCCATTTATTATCAATGCTTCAGACATCCATATATGTGATAGTTATATCCTCACTGTAGTTCACTTTTTTGCATGGATGGTTATGTAGAACCTGGTTTAGTTGAATGTTACCATTCATTATTATTATTGTGCATGTTATTAATGTAAGTGCATGTCTGTGGTTATTAAAGGCAGCTTCTTTTGATTTTCTAACCATGATCATCCTTTGCTCATTTCTAAACTAACAGAACTTAATCTGTCCCCATCCACTATCTCTTGGTACAGCAGCTACCTGTCCAATAGATAACGATCTGTTAGATGGCTTTCTACACTGTCCCCTCCTCTGCCAGTCACCACTGGTGTGCCCCAAGGCTGCATTTTAGGACCTCTTCGATTCAACATTTTCACTAACAATCTTTATAAATCCTGCCCTAACTCAACTCTCATCCAATATGTGGATGATTCTAGAGTCATCACCTCCTCTGATTATTTTTCAGACCTGCTTTCCAAAATCCAGCAGACTTTCACAAATATTGAGACCTGGCTAACCAATAACCAGCTAATACGCAATGCTAAGAAACTAAACTACTTCTATTTCTGCCTAAATCACTTTTTCATAACACCTCAACCTTCGCTATCACCTTGTTAGGCAACACCAGCATCGATGTTGAATCCCATACCAAACTACTAGGGGTCATAATTGATGATAAACTAAAGTTCGACCTTCATATAAATTACTGTATCAAAAATACTAACCTAATGCTTGGCTTACTGTACCATAACAAAAGATATCTCACACCAGAGTCAAGACGGTTACTATCTCTCTTGCTTATCTCCCACCCCGTCTCTTCTATGGCTCCCAAATCCCACTAACCTAGAGGCAACACTACTGAATAAGATGGAAAATACATATCACAGAATAGCTAGATTTGCCGCCAACACTCAACCTAAATCCCGTCACTGCCTGGTCTTGAAAACACTGAACTGGCTTGAGTTCCCCAATCAACTTCTTTTCTCTCAACTTAATATTATACACTCCATCATGTACGAACCCTTCTTCTACCCTAACATTTCCAAAATCTTAAATTACTACCTCCCAACCAGAAAACATTTACAAACCTAAAAAATCAATCGGTGAAACCCTCTACAACTATCTTCTCTCTAGCCACTGGAATAAGCTACTTTTAACAATCAGATCTATCACACAGTCCCACCCATTTAAAATCACCCTAAAATTCCACTTTACTAATACCTGGACTTGCTCCTGTACATAGCTACTGTGAACTTAATCACCTGGCCCCATTGAATACAACTCCTTCTCAATTCATACTTAATTCTAGCCACAGAACTCTAACTCCGAATACCTTTTTTCACTGAATTTCTCCACTACTCATATTTACTTCCCTCCCTTCTTTTCCCACTTAGCTTACTCCCCTTTCTCAGATTTCACTTGATTCTAAATACTACTACTACTCTCCTTTGTTGTTTATAAATTTAAAAAAAATCTCTAATTTTCCCTCATTTACCCATAGTGACCACCCTTTTTTTCTCTTGACACTTAAACATTTTCTATCACCTGCTCTATCAACTTCCCCTCTACTTCTGATTACTGATATACATGCTATTGCCTATAAGAACTAAGATTTGATATACTGTACTTTCTGTACTCTTATCTTAAGCTCTGAGTTAATTGTCATTACTTCCCCTCTAAATGGGGAATTCCTTATGTATCGGAGATATACAGATGACTTTAACATATTGTTTTATTGCCTTTTTTGTAAATAACATCTTTTAAACTTTCATGCTACAAGTGGAAATCCAAGCATTATAATTCATGTTTATATTACCTCATGTATACTGCACTGTTTGTAAACATTTTTATGGTATACAGTAGACTCCCTCTTATCCAGTCTCGCTGAAACCGGACCTTAGGCTGGATAAATGAATGGCTGGTTAATCAGAAAAAGCATGCAGAATAATATTTATAGGTTAAAAATCAGGTATGATAACATGATTTGTGTTAATATGCATTTTTCTAATGAATATGAAGTCTAAAACTCAAACGTCTCTCATTATTTAGCCCAGAATAGGTGGAAGTGTGTTCTTCTCTGTTGTCTTTTGCTAGGACTACAGCAGAAACTTGATGGCCGGTTAAAGAGGAGGCTGGTTAAAGAGAGGCTGGATAAGAGGGAGTCTACTATATGCAATATTTTGTGGAGCTTTTCTCCCCGGGCCTCTGCTGAAAGGGGGTGCAAGCTTAGTCAGGCATTCCCGGTCAACAAATATCAAATAAATAAATAAGTAAATTTTGCAAACACGATAAAGAACTTTTTATTGGTGCAAATCTCAGCTAAGCTGTGTATAGATAGAGAATGAGACAAGGATTGTTGGGAGTTAGGTATAATTAAAATGTAACAGGTTAGAGCTTTTTCTTGTTGGCCTGTAGTTGGCGAGGGAGTGTGTACGCAGTACATATATTATGATTGCTAAAACCAGTGTATATGAGGGACTAGTAATGAACACATTAAAGTAGTCTTAAGTTTAATTGAATTAGTGCCCATGACATAGAGGAATAAAGCTTTGATTACAACCCAGGCAACCTGAATTTGATTATCAACTTGGGCACTTAACAGCGAGGCAGGAAGGATGAGTGTACCTATTCTGGGGAGAGGGAGCATGCTGTGATCTCTGCCAGAGCTTAATGGGAGAACACCAAGCTGGAGGTAGGATAATGGAGTAAGGCACTGCTGCCTATCAAACCAGGGTGAAGCACATGGTTAAAGTTAGTCACCATTACCCATCGAGCCTCACGGGATGACTTCAACAAGCATGGTAAAGTTAGGGTCTGACGTAAAATCCCCAAGCTGCTCAGCATGATGTGAGCTGCTGCAGGGAAGAAGGGGTAGCTGATGGTCCTGTGAATGTAAATACTGCTTCATTGTCTTTTGGCCCCAATCTGGGGAGGTAAAGTGGACTACCTGATTACTGATTGGTTCCATCTTTCTCCTGCAGCATGCCTCATGATGAGGGAGGAACCAGAGGACCAAAAAGAAAGAAAGAAAAAAACTGTTTTAATGAATTAAGTGGGTGTAGGACTAAAGTATGCAGTTTTTGTAAACAGTATGAAAAGGAATATGGTAAAAACAGAGCAGATACACAGAGAGTAGAATAAATTAGTTTGTAATTATAAAGTATCTACAAAATGGAGTTTAGAGAGTATTAATTTGATGAAGAATAAGGCATAATACAGGTAAATTGAATTAGAGTATTAGACTGAGATAAATGTAGTTGGTTATGTTAGTGTAGTTGTTAAAAGAGTATTATTGTTATACTGGAAATTTGATTTAAAACAATTCTAAAACTGATTGGATATACAGATCACCGTTTCATTGTAGTAATTGTGATTTTAAGTAGCACTAACTACTGTTTAATTGTTTAACTACAAGGGGAAGTAGTGGTAGATGCATTTTAATGTAAAGCTATAGGGATATATTCCAAGAGTGTTAGTGACTTACTTTCCTGAGCTACAGAGGATGTTGTAGGCATTTAAAAGGTGTAGCCTCACAGAGTGCCATCCCTTTATTTTGGAGTGTAACACTGCATGTGTGACACGCATTTACTTGTCATACATAGGATTACACACAAAATTGAAATGGTTCTCTGGTACTGGCAGGGACTTTCAATGGCTATGTGAAAGGCTGAGTGGTTATCATATTACAGCAGGAATAGGTAATGATTTGGAATGTTTCAGAATCCCATTACTTGCTACTAATGTAATGGGTATTCCCTATTTTTCCTGCTTTGGTGTAGCATCAGTTATACTTAGGCATACATTGCTGCCAGTGTCATATCATACTGGGAGAAGAGCTTGAGTTTTGCAGTTTGAATAGCACTGCTGGCTGGTAGAGGCTTTCACAAATGCTACTCAGTGCATTTCAGAATCTAGCCCTGTCAGTGTCAGTTACACAGACGTGCTTCCTGCCCTCATTCTCTTTGTCATTGTCAGCAATAACTATTCTAGTATTCCATATTCCTGCTTCCATATTTAAATTCTCATACCAAAAACAGAGTAGCAAGAGTTCTGTTTTCTTTTATTTCCTCCTCCTTCAAGTTTCTTGCAAGTGTCAAAATTATTTAATTCCTTATGATGCTCATCACTAAAAAGCTCTTAGAGATAGATTCTATCATTTTGAATGGTTAAAAAAACTTTAATAAGTAATACAACTCCCACAGTAGTTAGTAGCAATATAAACAACTAAATAACTCCAAAACGGGCATGATTACTCCGATTTGGAGAAATTCCGCAGAATAAGTATTGCATCAGATACATCTTTACTGTCTACATTTGGCACTATCTAGTTGAATAAAACTGACTATAACAAATATATTCTTGCCTTATTAGTTGATCGAAGAAGAGACCCACCACTGTAGGTCTACAGTTTGGATAACATTCCCTTCTTTCTCACTTCAACTATTTTTCTCTGAGGTTTCCATACTCCTTTTGCCATTGCATGCCATTATGTCATATGCTGCATTAGAGCAGTGTGCCTAGCCACTTTATCCTGCAGTTCTCCATTTCTGAAAGTCAACATAAAACAATGCCAGGAACCTTACACTTTACAAGTGCATATAAATATAGCCCAGCCAGTCTTACTGGGAACTCCAGCAGTAGCTCCTAGATGAAAGTGTGTTCCAATTACCAGATGAAGGATGACAAATAATTAAATAATGTTAGAGGGAATCCCTCACAGGTAACTGATATGAAATGAGCATGTATGTTATAGCCAGTACTGGAGACCCTTACAAGTGTGTTGGTAATTTGAAAGATTTCCAAGCAGAATAAAATGCTTCTGGTCAGCAGATGCTAGAAGGTGATAAAATGCCAATAGTCAGAGGGTGAAGTGGTGAAGCTCTGAGATACTAAAACAATACTTACTAAATATTTCAAATGATGTCCAAGTGGCTGTGACACAAAAGTGGGCAACTGTAACTCTTTAACGCATACTGAAGGGGGATATTTGAAGTTTTTTTTAAATGCTAGAAGTAGCTACACCACTAATGGAATGACTTTTAGCAGTGGCATTTTCAATAAATGGTTCAGTACTTTGCTTTTTGTTTCAGGTTCACATGGATATTGATTGTGTGGCCAACAAAACATCTGCCACCTGCAGTCACAGACATCAGTGATCACTATGCAGAAGTGTATGCAAATGCCCTGTACAAATGCTTAAATGACTGCATAAACTCTGACCAGATCAAAACCAAGTCTTCCTGTTAGAACAAGTCACCATGGTGGACTTTGTATAAACAGATTCTATAACAAGAGAAAGAAACTGTTATCCAAAAGCAAGAGGGATATCACTCTGCAGAAGAGCTCCCTCCTAAGCCTAAACAAGAAAATCAGAAATCTTGTAAAGTCTTGTAAAGCAAATTATTAAACTACAAAACCAAAAACAAAATAAAAATAAACTAGATAAACTACAAATCAAAGGAAAAGACCACACAAAGTCAAAAAAATAAGTAAAGGTTAGCGCTTTCCTTTACTAACAATCAGCAAACTTCATCGGTCTGATGAAGTTTGCTGATTTTTAGTAAACTAAAGCGCTAACCTTTACCTATTTTGTGACTTTGTGTGGTCTTTTCCTTTGATTTGTAGTTTATCTAAATTATGAAACTAAAATCGCATCCCTAGCCAAGGATAATCATAAGGCATTCTTTAACTATGTCCAAAGTCTAAAAGTGAAAGCCCAGCTATGTGTCGAACTGGTTGTAGATGGGATCACTCATACTATACCGGAAGATACTGCCAACCTGCTAGCTGACAGATTCAGCACAACCCCCCCACCCATCCCCACCTACCATGTCCCAAAGCATACCTGACACCAATCGTCTGCCTAGTACATATAGAGAACAGTCCATCAATGCACTCACCAAAGCCAAAAACACAACCTCAGTGAGACCAGATAATATCCCAGGTTGTTTACTAAACAATCTAAAACAAGACTTAGCAGACCCACTTGGAGTTCTCTTTAATCTTAGCTTGAGAACTGGCTATGTTCCTGCAGAATGGAGAACAGCAACAGTAATCCCCCTGCACAAAGGGGGTGCATCAACAGACCCTGGAAACTATAGACCTATAAGTCTCTCCAGCCTCATCTGCAAGGCCATGGAAAGAATTATGGACCTTATCAACAAGGACATAGGCAACCTCCAAACACTGGACCCAACCCATTTTGGCTTCATTAAGGGTAGATCATGCTGATTAAACCTGGTGGACTTCTTTGAGAAAGTCACCAAAGCCATGGACGAAAGTAAGACAGTGCACATTGCCTATCTCAACCTTGCCAAGGCTTTTGACACAGTGCCCCACTCTGGCATCATTGAGAAACTTTCCCAGGAAGGGATTACCCTTTCATTACTAGATGGGTAGCCAATTGGCTCACTGGCAGAACACACTTTCAAAATTGGTGACTCCACCTCCAACAGTAGACCTGTCACCAGTGGAGTACCACAGGGGTCTATGCTGGGCCCCTTACTGTTTCGCATCTATTTCTCAGAAGTCCAGGCCAAAGTTGACTGTGTTTAGCTCACCAAGTTCACTGAGGATTGCAAACTGGGAGCAATCATTGAGTCCGCCACTGATGTCAACATATTACAAGAAAGGTTAACGCAAACAAATGATTGGTGCCAAAGCCATGGTCTAAAACTAAATGCAAAAAATGCATTGTTATTCCCTTTGGCAAAACAGGATTCCCTACAAATTACAGTATTGACACACACCCATGAGTTCTAACCTAGTAGTGCGAGACTTGGGAACACAGGTTGATATCAATCTGAACTTTGATCGCCAAGTTTACACAGTGGTAAAAAAAAAAAAAGCCTTCAATGCAGTGCACCTCATAAGTAAGGGCATAGCATCCAGGTTAAGGGATGTTATAACTCCACTGTAATTGACTCTCATCAGACCACTAATAGAGTATAATGCACTCTTTTGCATGTACCTCACCAGACACTTGCAGCAGCTGGAGAGACCTCAAAGGTTTCTCATTAAGAAACTACATGGACTCCAAATCATGAATTACATACACATGCTGAAAGTTCTTTCACTTTACTCTATATCTTATAGGCTGCTGAGAGGTGGATTTTGCCTGGTCTACAGGGCAGTCACCAACCCTGCCCTAATGGAAATGCTGAACATCTACCAGTCAAATGGCACAAGAGTCACTGGCTCCAGGGATTTCAGCCTAACTTCTGACATTAACAGAGCATGCTGGAGAGGCAGATGTGTCTCCCAGTGACTGATGCTTCTCTGGAATAGACTTCCTATTTATGTAAAACAGAGCCCCTCACTGACCCTGTTCAAATGCAATCTAGATAATTTGGTGGGGGACTGAAAATTTGCCCCTGGGGTGACACCCATGTTGCTCATGGACAGGGGTACCCAGTGTTGATCACAGACCTGCTCTGTGCATAAATGTGTTCTGCGAACTGCCCAGAAAGAACAAACAGAAACTTTCAAACACACATAACAGCATCTTGCTTCACCATAAATATCAGTTAGATATGACAGATGGTAATGCAGATGGCAGGAATGAAGCTTTACATGAAACTGACAGATGTCCTAGCCTGAGCAGCCTAATTCCAAAATACATTCCATCTATACCTGTAGGATCTGAAAAACTAAACTGAGCTTTTAACTCCCCCCACCAAAAAACAAAACAAAAAAAAAAACAAAAACAAATAAACAGTTTGTTAACTCTCTAAATTCAGCATATACATCAACAAAATTTGGAATTCCATCCCTACATAAGTAACATTAAAAGCAACACTCAGACTTGTATAACCAACGTAAAGATTCATCTCATGCATAACTGGCTCTACCCATTTGTTAAGCTACAAACTAGATAAGTAACATTACGTTAATAGCTCACAACCTTACTCTATAAATGATAAAAAGTATAACCTATGTTATGACTAAACTTAACAATGATCTCTTTCCATTCTACTTATGTTTTTATTACCTAAGCAATGATAATAAGCATCTTATCATATTTTCTTTCTACTCTAATATGCATTTAACCCTCTACCAGACATATTCCTTACTTTATAACTATTTCTTTTTCATTAATCCTTTCCAATAAATGTGGTAATCTAATATCTCTAACTTCCCTTAGCCACTAAATTATCAGTATGTACTGTCGTATACTCTATAGCCAACTGCTTAAATCAAACATATTAGCTCATTACTTCAGATATAAAAATTCTTTAATTTATGTCTTATACAAAAATGTATGCTGTTATCCATCAGTTTTTGAACTTTAGCAGCTTTGGTGTAAAAGTTACATATCTGTGTTTCATCATTGTATCTATATATCTTGTGAAGTTAATCTTCCTCCGGCCTCTGCTGAAAAATGGCTTTAACCTAGATGGATTATTCCAGTTAGCAAAAGAAAAAAAAGTAAATAAAATAAAATAAACTGACAACACTTCCCAAAAACAAAAGAGTACACTGAAAGTGACAATGCTGTTTAGGGCATTGTTGCCTAACCTCTGCTTCCAACTGCTGGATGTCTTCAGACTGCTGTGCTGCAAGTCATCATGTGTTCAGTGCTGTGTCAACCAGTATGTGTCAATGGCCCTTTTTAAAATCACAGCTAAGTCATATCAGGCATCTGTTTTCCTAAAAGGGCCATCATAATATCCTAGTAGCCACTCAACCTGATTGTGAAATAGATACAGCAATATTTTTATCTCCATCAGCCATGCATTGCATACTGTATCCTAACAGAAGGAGCCATTGCCTTGGAAGGTGGCAGCAGTTTCACAGCATATAAAGTGGCAACCAATTATGCGATTCATGAATTGTGAATAGCACAGCTAGTCACTGTACATGCAACTGCACAGGTCTCCTGCATAAGATTATAGATAGCATATCTCAGATGCATGCCTCAGGCAAAAGCAACGTAATTTGGCCATGTTGTGTGACAGTCTAAGTAGGCAATTCAGAGACATTCATTGTCTATGTGTTCATTTGTCTATGTATTGCATATCTAGGTATAAATTATGGAGTGTGAGAATGTAGTATCATTTTTGTGTGCTTTCTAGTGCAAGGTTTCATGATCATTCTGTGGGAGGAGCGAGTAGTCTTTGGGTACAGATTTATATTAATTTATGTGGTAAGATGCATTTTCCAGTTACTAAAATTACAGTTGAAGTTGCTTAATCATTACTCAAGTGTGCTGCGTTCACTATGCTCAGTTGTATCTTGTAGCTTTTGGTAGTGATGAGGAGTGTGCATAGCTCAATGTCACTTAATATAAGCCATTTCACTTCATTTTTCCTGTTATATGTTTAGATTAGGGGACACATGTCCTGTTCCTCTGTTTGCACTTTATACAATATGAAGATTTTAGCAGCCTACATAACAGCTCACTATGTAATGTCTACCCTTTTCTTATACATACCTGTATTGCCTAACAGTGAAGCTGAGCCCTGTAGGGGAGTGTATAAAGGCCTGTGTAGGAGGTGTACACCACAAGTATCTGTAAACATATCTATCCTATGCAGTGTAGCTCTGTAGAACTATTTTACCTTCAAATCCATAGGTGGTGTCATAGACATTTTCATTAGTATAGAGTGTATTTCTATGTTCCCTCAAAAAGTGGTGGTAGGCAGAAGCTGGATAACATCAGCCCTGCAGAGAATGTTGTCCTGCTGCTGACACTCAAGTCCATCTCACTTCAATGTATGGTATTTTGTGGAAAATGCAAATTTTATGTCTTCTTTCACAGCCAGTCACAAAAATATAGGCTGGTCCCTTTAATTCACAATTATTTTTCAGCTGCTAAGGAGGGCAGGTGCAGGCTGGCAGTAGAGAGCTGTGAGATAAAAGCACTGGAGGAAATTTGATGTTACATCTGGATCAAAACTCCCATGCATGCTACTGTACATATTCCAAGTTTTAATTTCTGTTTCTTTTGGCTTAGGCTGCCTAGCCTAAGTACAAGTGAAAGAACTAGATGGTGGCTGCAGATGTACAATTATGGGAGAACAAGTATTATTTTTTTTTCCATTTAATTTTTTTTACAACACTATCAGTGAGTGCTAGTGACAGCCTGTCTGTAGAAGGACATATGTGTGTGTGTGTGTGTGTGTGTGTGTGTGTGTGTGTGTGTGTGTGTGTGTGTGTGTGTGTGTGTGTGTGTGTGTGCACATGTTGGTTCCATATAAATCTCAGCAAAATTCTCAAAAAAACTTTGTGAGCATTTCTACTGTTTAGGTGCTCAGGATCACTCTGCAGTGGTGATATAGGAAGTTGCCCTTTCCCCACTGTTGTGAGATCTTGGATTTGGTATATGTAATTAGCAGTCGCTTTGGGGAAGGTGCATGAGGTTTGCCTCTACAAAAAGCAGTTTTTGTTTTTCTTTGAATCTGTATGATATGAAGTTTTGTACATGCAGATCTTTTTGATTCATATGGTTTTAGCATGTCTTACCATTTGACCTTTGTGTTGTTTAAACATTTGTAGACTCATATGTACATATATATATATATATATATATATATATATATATATATATATATATATATATATATATATATATATATATATGTATGGGTCTACTTCATATGACCTAAATTTAATTTGACTGAAATTCATTTGACTGAGACCAAAACACTGAAAGTTCAAAAGACTGAAAACTCATTTGACTGAAACTCATAACACTGACACATTAAAGTAAAAGGTATATGTCCTTTTCCCCACTGTAGTGCAATCCTGGAGTTAGTATATATAGTTAGGGGGTGTGTGGGGGGAACAGACACCCACATTGGGGGGTGTGGGGGTGAAGCCCGCCACATAGTTTGGGTAAATATTGTTTTCTGCAAAGAGTTATTCATTGCAGTTATAAATATCCATGTGTAATGGTTTAAAATGTATAAAGTATGTGGGGGGCTGTGCCCCCCATACTTCCCCTAACTATATATACTAACTCCAGGATCGCACTGCAGTGAGGAAAAGGGCATATACCTTTTACTTTAATGTGTCAGTGTTATGAGTTTCAGTCAAATGAGTTTTCAGTCTTGAACTTTCAGTGTTTTGGTCTCAGTCAAATGAAATTTAGGTCACATGATGTAGACCCATATATATATATATATATATATATATATATATATATATATATATATATATATATATACAAATATACACACACACACATATCTAATATGTAATAGACCGATAGCTGGAAATAAATGGGTCACTGAACTAAAGTCTGATTTGTTCAAATTTACAAAAGTAAAAAAACTTCAATTATGAATGATGATAGAGTTAATTTGATCTGTGTCATAAAACAATTGAAGAATCAGTTTAATATTAAATAAAGCCAAAGAGATAAACATATTACAGAGAGTTTCCTGCCTTTATGTCACAGTAGGTACTCAAATTAACTCTTTGGATCAAGTCCGCCTTGACAATTGCAGGCAATTCTAACTGTAGCTAAAATCCAGGAATCTAATGCAAAAAATAATCCAAAACCCTGGAGAAAAGATCAAAACATTTTTGATTATAGCCGTACACCAAATTCTTAGATCCATGTACCATTTCTGGCCATGTAGTACAATATGAAGGGTTGCTATTTTTCTGTAGTGTCATCCTTAAGATGAAATGTTAAACTGACATCCCATCTGCCTAAGATGTTAGTTGTTTAGGGTAATGCAATGGCATTTATTGAAGAATAAGAATGTAGGGGAATGACCTTACTGTGAATTGTCCATGCTAAGTGGGATTAATCTAGTCAACAAAACAAATTAATACTCCACAAATGTGTGGGATAGATTCCTAAATGGGTATTTTGGTTACCTTTTTCAGGAAACCAATCTGCACTGGATGAATATACAAGGAATTTCAACTTACATCTACAAGTGATCTGGACCATATGTAGCCTACAGTTGGATTCTCACAAGGATATCAAGTACTGAAAAGGCAAAACTAAATAATAGATGAAGAAACACAGTATTTGACAGATCTGTAAAACAGCACAGCATTTACTGTCCATTTTAAAAATGTTTTAAAATTTAAACTTAATTATTTATAGTTTGCAAACTGTTATGTTGGATCACTGAAACTCTTTTAACAGCAGCTGCCAGTTTTAAGATCTTTAACTTAATTGTTTATAGTTTGTAAACTGTTATAAATCCCAAGGAATAGGATCAATGAGAAAAGTTCAAGCATGGTGTGTTTGGGATAAAGGTTGTTTACTGAAAGGGTAAACATGAAAATAATTATGAGTTAACAGCAGTCCTAAAGGCTGTCGCACAGCTTCATGCATATGGGGAATGGAGAAGCTCAGGTGGATGTTGAAGTGTGCACTGAGTAGGTGGTAGACTAAAGGGGAATAATGCCATTCATCCACTTCATATATCACTAGTAAGGCCAATTATGGGATATTTTGTACTGTTCTGGATTACACAATAGAAAATATTATGATGCTCATAAATATTGCTCAAACGAAGAACAGTGATATGATCAACAGGTTGGAGGGTTATACTTTCATGAATGCCTGAAGGCATTAACCACATACTTTGTGGAAGAAACAATGATATGGGAAGGGTATAGACTCACTCTTTGTCAGTAGACTACTGAGCAAAATAATTAAGAAAGAAGGAAGGGTAAAGAAATAAACAGGCCATGAATGGCAACTGAATAATTAAAGAATATATTCTGTCCTGAGGGGGTACTGTTTTGCACAGACACTGGAGGGACCCTGGAAAAATATGACAGAAAAAGTGGTAACATAAGTTAAGTGAGGAAGTCAACAGAACATAGCTTAGGATGGTGGAAGATGGGATGGGGAACTGTAGAGACATCTTCTTTTGCACTAGCTTCAACAGCTGGTTAGCATTGGTGACCTTTGGAGCAAAGAGTAGCAAAGACCACTGGAGTCAAAGGTATAATAGTTTAATGATTGTTAACGAGTATATATCTGTTATAATTTATGACAACCTGTCAAAATTAGAACAAACAAAATTTGTGAGTCCTTGTTATTTTGAAAGTCAACTTTTTTTAAATGCGTGTTTTCCTGGAGAGTCTTCACCCATAATGTACCCTGCAACTTCATGAATGTTGTACCTAGAAAAGGTTCTTTATAAAGCCAACATTTGAAGTTGTGAGGGCTCCTGATTTTAGTTTTCTCAGTTTGCTACCTACTGTCATTCTTTTTGAAAAAAAAAAGGTTGCTGCATGTGAAATTCCTTTTTTCATTAGCAACCTTGGCGGTATTTATGCTAAGTAAGGAGATGCTGGAAATAAGGCTTCTTTCAGAGAGATATGAGGGTACTTTATTTTTCATGCAATATAAAATCACATTCTGCTGTGATGAACGGAGGCTACAAATCACGCCAGCCAAACGGATTCAAATTTCTTTTACTTAGTAAGCGCTTTCATGCAAAATATTGCTTGCACTTCTTCAGACAAAGTGAAAATGAAACACATTACATTTTATAATAACAAGTGCTTAAACCAAGCCCACAATTAATTGAGTAATTAAATAATTAATTAATTTTGCTTGATTAAACCAACCATTTAGCAACCATAAAATACTTAGCTTAAAGATACAAACATACAAAAAAAACATATATATGTATATGTACATATATATCTACAAACCTATACATCAATTGATTAAACCAACTACCTACGTATGCTTATAAACTGTAACTTGTTTTTGTTTTAATTTTATTTCTATTTTGTTGTGCATATATTGTATTGACCAAATGCATCCATGTGTATACACACAAATACATATACGTAATATTAAAAAACAGAATTTATGAGCATTTGTATGCTATATCTAGACAAAATCCATCCAATGCTTTGGCTAAGCATGTTATGGATAATAATTCTCACAGCTTTTTGTTTAACATCGTAGAAAAAGTGGATAAGAATCCTAGAGGGGGGCCATGGTATTTAAAGCTACAAGAACGCAAACTTCTTTGGCAATTAAAAACTAATGCCTATTTCCATCCAGGCATTAATGATGCATGTTCTATCAAATGTTTGCTTAATATTAAAGCTTTAGAGAGATAGTTGGATTCTAAACGTGCAGTATTTTTATGCATGCACATTTGGATTCCGAAAATATTCTAATGACTAAGTATTTTATTTTTATTTTAATATTACGTATATGTATTTGTGTGTATACACATGGATGCATTTGGTCAATACAATATATACACAACAAAATAGAAATAAAATTAAAACAAAAACAAGTTACAGTTTATAAGCATACGTAGGTAGTTGGTTTAATCAATTGATGTATACGTTTGTAGATATATATGTACATATACATATATATGTTTTTTATGTATGTTTGTATCTTTAAGCTAAGTATTTTATGGTTGCTAAATGGTTGGTTTAATCAAGCAAAATTAATTAATTATTTAATTACTCAATTAATTGTGGGCTTGGTTTAAGCACTTGTTATTATAAAATGTAATGTGTTTCATTTTCACTTTGTCTAAAGAAGTACAAGCAATATTTTGCATGAAAGCGCTTACTAAGTAAAAGAAATTTGAATCCGTTTGGCTGGCGTGATTTGTAGCCTCCGTTCATCTTTTTTGTGGTTTTAGAGAGTTTTATTTCGTACATTCTGCTGTGATACTTTCCTTTTTTTTTGTTTTTTTTTTTTGGAATTTAGGTAGACTTTTAAATCTTATCATTCTCAGTCATAACATGGAGCTGTGGAAATACAAATGGATATGTGAACCATTATTTTATGATGCAACAATATGTGTATGTTTCTGAAATGTATACTATAATCCTGTGCCTGTATTTTATCACTGCTAATGGTAAATACTGTCTCATTCCTAACTGCCATTTCTGTTTCAGTATGGCTTAAATATTAAATTCTTTTCAGGAATCATTTTGACCAGATTACATCCACAGAAACCATTTACAGCCAGTTTACATTGTATAAGTATATATGCTAAGTAATATTTTGGAAAATTTAGTATCCACTTTCTGGTAATATTTCTGTATACTATAATGATTTCGGAATTGTTTAGATTAGTTAAATAATTGGAAGTAGAACAGAAGACATGCCACATTTGATAATGAAGTCAGGTAAATTATATTTGGCAGCAAAGATGTAAACGGAAATTATGATGGTGTTTAAAATGTCCATGTGCAATATATCTAAAATCATTATTTCCTTTTTACAGTTGTTTAACACAACTATAGAAACATCTGAGAAAACGGATGATCTAAGTCAGCGTCTAACTACCTTACTTAATGAAACTTTATTAACCATGTATACAAATGTATCAAGAGGACTTTTTGAACAGTGCAAGCTCATCTACAGCTTTATGTTGTGTGTGGAAATCATGCGTCAGAAGGGAGAAATTACTGGAGCTGAATGGAACTTTTTTCTCAGAGGAGCTGCTGGATTAGATAAGGTAAACATATCTTAACATTTTGTAGAACAGCTGTCACATTTTTAAACACATTTTTTCTTTCAGAAAAATATCTAGGGCAATAGACAGTAAAGATCTATTTCATCCTAGTGACAGTATATGTTGCTATTTTGCATTGCACACATTTTAGTTTAATTCTTCTATTAAGTGTATTCTTATGATATGGCTGGTCACAGAAAATACCTTTAATCCTACTTCATTGCAGCAAACATATCAAAGGTACAATTTCCTGAGAGAAAGACTGATTTAAAAATATTTTCTATGAGAACAAAAATCTTACACTTTGAAGGAGACTGTGCTGTCTGTACCTTACAAAGTAAACATTTAACTGTCACGTCTTTAAGAAAGCAATAGTTTCCACTTCAGTACTGTTACTGGAATACCTTGCAGTAGTATACATTTTTTCACAAGATCTGTTGTGATGAAGCACAGCTTGAATAAAGTTGTACCAGTCACCAATGCAACTCCTAAAACACAAGTTTATTTTATGTATTTTGGTAACATACATATTTTAAGCAAGTTTGAAGACCTCTTTCTACCATCAGAAGCAAATATGGTATTTCAATTTGTGGCATTACAATCATCATTTTTATGCACATTATCATTATATCTTATTTATACTGCAATGAGGAAGAAAGCTGGATGATATTTGTATGTATAGAGCAGCATAAACTTTTTTTGAAACAGAAAGTCATCCATTTCTGGTAGAGCCGATTTGAATATCATCTGATTAAAATTTACTGCCTTTGTCAGTACAAGATTGCAGTAAAGTGGGGATTGGTGAATATGCCCTTTTCCCCACTGTAGTGCAATCTCAGAGTTAGTATATATAATTGGCAGGGTTGTGGAGGTTGCAGAGGTGCTTGCCCAGTGCAAAAATCATTGTGTTTTTTTAATCTTTTGTGGATCGATATTTGGTTTTCAGCAATTAAGTTACAGTCATCGTAGGATCAACTAATTGTCATTTCAAAGAAAATTTGTGCTTCTATATATTCATATGTAACTTACTTTGAGGAGTCATGGGTACAGCTACATCCTATAGCCCCCAAAGCCATTCCAAAATTGCTCTCTAGCATCTTGTCCATTATCATTCTCACTGCAAAAATTGGGATAGTTGTGCTGCATCCTTATATGAATCATCTCACTTTCTGAGTCACTGCATTTTCATTTATAAATTACTCTCTCCAACACGTTCATGCAGCGTGGCAGGAGTTTGAGACCTCTGTATGGTCCATAGTTATGAATATCCCCTTTTTTCTTGTACATGACATTAGAATGCTTATTCTCCAGTCATCTAGGATATGACTTTTTTCTCCATACTGCTCTGAGTACTCTCATCACTTATTTTTTATATTGGGAGTAAAATACTGTAGTTGGTAATACCTTCATTTAAAGTTCACTAGCTCTTTATTAACTGAGTGAAACAAAGCCTAGTTTACTGGATGGTTTCTACACAATGATTTTAACAGTGTTTTATTTCAGAATGATTCTTTTTCAAAAAAGTTAGTTACTGCCCCTATTATATTCCATATTCTCCTTAGGAGATTATATTTGCTTCTCTCCTCTAGCGTTATTCTTGGTTTGTTCCCCCTGTAAAAAAAAAAAAAAAAAACTTTTGTTGTGATAATTGTATTTTTTCCTTCTGCCTTTCTGTGTACTGGTTGATAGGTGTACTGTTGTCATATACTTATCCCTTTTGTTGTTTAATTAGTGAAGTATGTCTAAGGATACTGGTAAGGAAGCCAAGCAATCCAGTTTTAAAAAGTGTGACTCGTGCACACAGAAAATATTGCTTACTGATGGCCACACTAGCTGTGTATATTGCTTATGTGTGGTTCATCTGCAGGACTCCTGCTCTGTCTGTCATGGATTCAGTTCCAGGATCCTGCAGGAACATAAAAATAAGCTTATTCTAAGGGGTCTAGTCAAGGGACCATTTGATGTGACTATTGAAGGGAATCAGCCCTCTAAATCCTCAGCTGATTAGTCTTTCAAAAAATCTTTTTCTTTGGCTCTGGATTCTGAGCCGACTAAGAAGCCTGAGAAACATGCAACTTCGGACCCGTAGGCTGTCGGGCCTGAGAAGACAACTACTCCATCAGTTCCACCAGCTTTATCAGAACTGACTTGGAGTCAAATTAGGAGCCGGTTCCCGACTTTGGAACCGGTCTACTCAGTGCCCCAGTCACCACTTTTGCGAGCGGTGGCTGGTAGTCATAAATCCTCCACGTTCTCCTCTCAATCCTTCAGGAGTATCTCAGATGACGATGTGGAGTGGGTGGTCAAGAGGTTGCTGTGGACACTGGCCTTAGCCAAAATTCTCTTGCGTCCAGCCCAGATGGAAATGGAGCAGATGCGTATACCTGCTTTGTCTTATGTTCTGCCTCTGAATTGGAAGGGGTCGGAGCCAGAGTGCCTGGATGTTCTTGCGATGGAACCATCGGGTCAGAAGGCCACATCTGGTGTCTCAGCCCTGGCTTCTGCTCTGACCTCTTCGATGCTGTCTTCTCTCAAAGGGTTTGGGAGCCAACACTCCCTCATCGGGTCTGGGGAGGAGAGTCAGATCGGACCCTTGTCAGATCCAACTCTTCCTCTCGGGCTTTGGCACAGGTGAGTTTGGCTCCCACATCTGCCTCGGAGATATCCTCCTTAGCACGGGGGAGTTCTCTGAGCTCCTTGGAGCTGAGGGTTCTCTCAGGTCAGGATCACGGTGCCTTCGAGATGATGAGGAGCGTGCTGTCTCCCCAGACTACTCCACCATCGACTTCAGCTACTTTTCCCCCAGAAGGACCGGTGTCAGCCTCTGTACTGTCCTTTCAGCCCAAGAGTAGAGAGACAATGCCCCAGGATGCCCCAATGGGTGATCCACTCCCTTCTGAAACTTGCCCAGAGTATCCATCTGAGGAGGTCCCTTGAAAGAGGACTTGGAAGAGGAAACATTTAGACTCCCCTGCATCTTTCACGTCGGAAAAGGACCTAGAGGATTCAGAAGGGTCCCCACGGTCACTCTCTGAGGATGTCTCCTTTTCAGACAACTTAGAGATCCTGAAGTAGAGAGGTTGCTGGAAGACCTTCTCCCCTTCTGAAGATAAGTCTGTATACCTGGAAGCATTTGGATTTCAACCCTCCACCTCTTGGGTGTCTCTGCCTTTCGACCAATTCCTTGGCATAGTCAGTCGAAAGTCATGGGGCTCTCCAGAATCCATGGAACCTATTCCAAGGAGGCCCAAAAGTTTATTACTGCCCCGGACGGCAAGGAATTCTTAACCAAAGGTGTCCCAGTAGATGCTATGGTGGTGGCGGCAGCCACCAAGAAGGAATTTGCTGAAACTTCTTCATCTGTCCATCCACCAAATAAGGAGTCTCGAATGATGGACAGATATGGAAAGTGTATGTTTTCTTCAGTGACCTTTACTCTTAGGTCGCTGAACTATTTATCCCATTTTATCTGACTTCAGAGGGATCTCCTGAAAGAGCTAGAAGATACCTTCCAGGGTGCTACAGCTGCGGGGGTGCCAGTCAAGGTAAACTGTCAGCTTGCGACTCTAAATTCCATAATAAACTCCTCAATGCACCTCATCTCCTATGCAGTCGATGGAGCTAGTAGGGCAGCAGCCACAGGAATAGCTCTGAGGAGGCATCACTGGATGCACCTTTGTGAGTTTGCTGAGCCCTTTAAGTCTTCTTTTATAAATGCCCCTTTAGACGGCTCGTCTTTGTTCAGGGCAAAAGTTAAAGAGACTCTTACCAGGTGCGAACAAGAAGGCAAAACTGTCTGCATGGGAGTACTTTTTTCTGTCTCTACCAGGCCTTATCCCAAAGGTCAGAAGGGTGGAAAAATGTGGTTCCTGAAATCCCAAAGAGCTTCACCGGACGCACGTGGTGAATTTTCCCCCAGGGGCAGAGGGGGAAATAATAATGGAAGACGCCGTGCTTGTGGCAGAGGGGGTCTGCAGAACCAGGTTGACAAAGATACTTTCTCTGGCAGGCGCTTCCAGCACTCTTGAAAGGAGGCCCACCTGTCCACCTCTGGAGGCAGTCGGGGGCAGATTATCACTGTACCCAAAGGTCTGGCTCAACATCACTCGAGACAAATGGGTACGGTCGATTAAATCCAGGGGATAAAACATACCCTTCTCTTCTCCACTCCCTCCATCAAGATCAATCCCAGACATCCCACCTGGTCAAAGGGATCAAGCAACCCTAGAAATCCAAATGTTGCTAGAAAAAAAAGAGTCATCCAAGAAGTAACTGCAGACCAAATCGAATCCGGGACTTAATCAAGTTTCTTTTTAGTTCCAAAGAAGACAGAGATTGGAGACCAATCTTGGATTTCAGCAAGCTGAACAAGTCCATAAAAAAAGCAAAGTTCCAGATGGTGACACTGCAGTCTAAACTCCCTTTTCTGGGACAAGACAATTGGATGTGCTCAGTAGATCTTCAGGATGCATACTGCCATATAAAGATGGACAGGTGATCCAGGAGATATCTACTCTTCCGGCTGGGAGCCAGTCATTACCAATTCAGGGCTGTGCCCTTTGATCTTACTACAGTCCCCAGAGTGTTTACCAAATGCCTGGCAGTAGTCACAGCTCAACTGAGGTGTCTAGGTTTCCAGGTGTTTCCGTACTGCCACCACAGAACATCTACTGACCAAGGCAAGGGATACCACCATTCATCTCTGCTCAGAGCTAGGTATTACCATAAATTTTTAAAAATCTGTCTTGTTGCCTTCACAGCATATTACCTGGATAGGGGCAGACTTAAACACAAAAGATATAGTAGCAAAACTGCCTCACGACAGGGTACAAATGCTAGATCATCAGATATCAATCTTGCTCATGAGGAGGAAAGTGCAGGCAAAGTTTGTTCTCAAGGTTCTGGGTTCAATGGCAGCTTTGACAACATTAGATGTTAAGTTGTCTATCTCACCTTTGTTCTTGCTGGTTGGGATCAGAGCCGATCCTTGGCTCCGACTCGGCCATCTTCTATAGCTCGAGAGCTGTTTACTGGCTTGAGGCTACCCCTTATCCCATGATGCCTAGCGCTAGCTACGCAGATCTCCTTTGCCGCTTCAGCTGCGAGGTGTCGTTTATCTGGCTCAGGCTTGTATAAAGTTTATTTATAGAACTTTTTCTACTAGAAATAGTCTTTTTCCTAGGGATTTTCCATTAATTTTTAGTCTTATATTTGTTGTGTTAGCGAGGTGTGTATTTGTAGCTTCCTTTCCTTCCCATTAGAACTCGTTTAATTTAGAGAGTTCTCCCCCCCCTCCTCCTTTTCCTGTCAGGTTAGCTGCTTAAGGTAGAGGCTTTCCTTCTATCTTCCTTATAGGCTCGCCATTTGAGTTAGAAGCTTTCCTATTTAAAAAAAAAAAAAAAAAACTTTAGCTTTAGTCTTTAGTGTAAAGTGTTTTTTCTATTTAGACTGTATATTGGTTGGTTAGCTATTGTTGTATTTTTTGTTTCAGGATGTCCAAAGAATCCAATGTGTCTGGGTTCAAGAAGTGTGACTCATGCTGTCAGAAAATGTCTCTGACAGATGGGCACACTTCTTGCGTCTATTGTTTAGGCACTGTGCACCTGCAGGACTCTTGTTCTATCTGCCATGCATTTAGTCCAAGAGTTCTGCAGGAGCATAAGAATAAGCTTATTCTTAGGGGCCTTTTAAAGCCCCAGGATTCACCGGTCAAGACTCAGCCTGTGAAATCACCCAAATCTACCAAATCGTCGGCTCCAAGTTCGGAGCCGTCTTTGGTTCAGACTCTACGTGCTACTTTGGTTCTGGCTGGAACTGATAAGACTATCTCCCCGTCGGCTCCATCAGAAACTTCAGAGCCTTCATGGAGCCACAAGAGGCTGAGGTGCTCTTCTCTGAAATCAATACATTTGGCTCCTCGGTCTCCCCTGCTGCAAAGCGAGCGCAGTCACAGATCTTCTCACTACTCTCGATCCTCTAGTATCTCGGATCACGAAGTGGAGAGAGTGGTCAGTAGGTTGCTAAAGTTGCAGGCACTTGCCAAGAAGTTGTCCAGCCCTCCTCAACAGGTGTCGGCTCCATCCACTTCTATCGATGTTCCTCCTTCGACTCCATTGAGCTCGGAGTCAGAGTTCATTGGGGTTCGAGTAGTGGAACCGTCGGCTCTGATAAATTTATCTCCTTCGGTTCCATCGTCGGCTCCGATCCTCTCGATGGTGCTGTCCATCGAGGGATCTGGGCACCAGGGCTCCCTCTTCGGCTCGAGGGGGTGAGTGGCATCGGACCCTTGTCCGACCCCGTTCTCCATCTCGGAGCTTCAGCGCAGAGGAGATCAGCTCCTACATCAGCCTCGGAGCCGCCTCCCTCGGTGCGGAGAAGGATTCCAATTTCGTCAGAACTGAAGCATTCTCTGCATCGTGGCAGGGATGCCTTCGATGTCATGAGGAGTGTGCTGGCCACTGAGTCAGCTCCACTATCGACCCCATCGGCTCCATCTCCTGTAGTGCCTGGGCCAACCTCTGCTCCTCCTCCAGACCCTAGGTGTGGGGAACAGGCACTCCAGGGCACCCCAGTGAGTGTTTCCTCTTCTTCAGAGGCCTCCCCTGATCATTCAGAAGAGCCCCCTCGTAAGAAGAAGTGCAAGAGGAAGCACATGAGTCTGTCACTTCTGATACAGACTTAGATGACTCAGAAGGGTCCCCGAGATTCCCCTCTGAAGATGTTTCCTTTTCAGACATCCTCGAAATGCTTAAGCAGAGGGGGAACTGGAATCCCCTAGCCCCTACTGAGGATGAGTCTGTATTCCTGGATGCGTTCGGTTCCCGACCTTCCACCTCCTGGGTTTCTCCGCCTTTCGATCCACTTATGTCAGTGGTGGCTCGAAAGGCTTGGTCAGCCCCAGATACAGTGGAATCAACCCCGAGGAGACCTGGAAAGTTTATCACTGCACCCCATGATAAGCAGTTCCTTACCAAAGGTGTCCCGGTGGATGCCATGGTGGTAGCAGCAGCCACAAAAAAGGAATTAGCGGAAACTTCTTCGTCTGTCCATCCTCCTAACAAGGAGTCTAGGACTATGGACAGATATGGGAAGTGAATGTTTGCTTCAGCGACCTTTTCTATGAGGTCACTGAACTACTTATGCCATTTTACCTGGTTTCAGAGGGATCTCCTTAAAGAGCTCGGAGATACCCTTCAAGATCCATCAGCTGAGGGTGCTCAAGCCAAAGTGGCTTCCCAGCTGGTGACCCCTAATTCTGTAGTCAACTCCTCCATGAGGCTCATTTCCTATGCAGCCGATGGTGTGAGTAGAGCCGCAGGTACGGGCGTGGCCCTTAGGAGACATGCATGGATGCGGCTATGTAACTTTGCAGAACCCTTTAGAGCATCATTCACCAACACCCCCTTTGATGGTTCCTTTCTTTTTGGACCACAGGTGAAAGACACTTTGACTAGGTGTGAGCAAGAAGGCAAGACTCTCTCTGCCATGGGAGTCCGTTTTTCCACTCCTTACAGACCATACCCAAATGGTCAGAACAGTGGTAAAATGTGATTCCGAAAATCCCAGGGAGCCTCGCCTGACACATGTAGTGATTTTTCCTCCAGGGGCAGAGGGGGAAATAACAGCAATAGATGCCACCCTCATGGCAGAGGGGGTCTGCAGAACCAGGGCAACAGAGAGTCCTTCTCTGAGAAGCCCTTTCAGCATCCCTGAAGGGTTGCCTGGCTGCCCACCTCTGGAGGCAGTCGGGGGAAGAATTTCACTGTACCCAAAAGCCTGGCAAATTTTAACGCAAGACAAATGGGTACGGTCAATTATATCCGGAGGTTACAAAATTCCCTTCTCTCAACCCCCCTTACCATCGAGTAAATCCCTCCCAGATGTTCCACCCAATCTGAGGGACCAAGCAGTCATAGAAGTTTCAAGACTGTTAGAAAAAAAGAGTCATCCAGGAAGTCCCGGCAGACCAACACGGATCTGGAACTTACTCAAAGTTCTTTTTGGTACCAAAAAAGACAGGGTCTGGAGACCGATTCTGGATCTCAGCAGACTAAACAAGTCTGTTCAAAGAACAAAGTTTTGGATGGTCATGCTACAGTCCATTCTACCCTTTCTGGGTCAGGACAATTGGATGTGCTCTATAGATCTTCAGGATGCGTACTACCACATCAAAATGGACAGGCACTCTAGGACATTCCTTCGCTTCCGGCTGGGAGCCAGTCATTACCAGTTCAGAGCTCTGACCTTTGGTCTCACCACAGCCCCCAGGGTATTTACCAAATGTATGGCAGTGGTCACGGCTCACCTGAGACGTCAAGTATTCCAGGTGTTTCCATATCTAGATGACTGGCTCCTCACTGCTACTACCAGGCATCAACTTCTGCAAGCCAGGGACTAACTACACTATCACAATCTGCTCCCAGCTAGGCATTACAGTAAACTTTGAAAAATCTGCCTTGTTGCCCTGTCAATCTATCACCTATATAGGAGCAGACTTAGACACAAAGAACATGTCCGCAAGGCTACCGCCAGAAAGGGTGTCTATAATTCGCCAGCAAGTACAAATTTTAATGCAGATCCAAGTCAGGTTCATCCTTCAAACTCTGGGTTTCATTGGCAGCGGCAATTCTTCTAATCCCACTGGCCCGCTTTCACATGAGGATCCTTCAGTGGCTTCTGTTCACACAGTGGTCTTTTCAACAACTGCTCATGTCTCACATGATCATGATTACAGAAGCATGCAAAAGGCACCTTTACTGGTGGATGGTCTCCCCACTAGTGACTTAGGGCAGACCCTTCAATGTTAAGTTGTCAATCTCACCTTCATTCTTGCTGGATGGGTTCTGAGCCGAACCTCGGCTCCAACTCGGCCTATTACTAAAGCTCGAGAGCGAATCTGGCCTGGACTCTGCTCTCTTGTAGTTGGATTTGAACATGATCGCCAATGTCAGAAATCCTTTGTACAGGCAGTTTTGCTGACAGTTCCACAGTGTTTAAAATGGCGCCTATGAAGGTAATAGATTGACAAGGCGACAAGGCAGACTTTTTGGAGTTTATAGAGATACCTAGCTCGTTGCAAATTTGGAGGGTATAATCTCTGGAATGGAGTAGCTAACACTTGGTGGTGGCAATAAGGAGCCAGTCATCTAAGTATGGAAACACCTGGAATCCTCGTCGTCTCAGGTGAGCCGCAACCACTGCCATGCATTTGGTAAACACCCTGGGGGCTGTGGTGAGGCCAAAGGGCAGGGCTCTGAATTGGTAGTGACTGGCTCCCAGCCGGAAGCGGAGAAACCTCCTGGAGCACCTGTTCATTTTGATATGATAGTATGCATCCTGAAGGTCTATAGAGCACATCCAATTGTCCTGACCCAGAAAGGGTAGAATGGACTGAAGCATGACCATCCGGAATTTCATTCTTTGAACAGACTTGTTCAGCCTGCTGAGATCCAAAATAGGTCTGCAGTCCCCTGTCTTTTTTGGTACCAAAAAGAACTTGGAGTAGACTCCAGATCCTAGCTGGTCTGCTGGGACTGGCTGGATGGCTGTTTTTTCTAGCAGCTTTGAAATTTCTAGTGCTGCTTGATCCCTCAGACTGGGTGGAACATCTGGAAGGGGCCCTTTTGGCTGTTGTGGGGTGTGAATAAAGGGAATTTTGTAACCCTCGGATATGATCGACAGTACCCATTTGTCTTGCATGAGGGAATGCCAGGCTTCTGAGTACTGAGATAGTCTTCCCCTGACTGCCTCCGAAGGTGGACAGTCGGGCAGCTCCTCAGGGGTGCTGGAAGGGTTTGTCAGAGAAGGGTTCTCTGCTACCCTGATTCAGCGGACCCCCCCTGTCCTTCAGGCGGCGTCTATTATTGTTCCCTCCTCTGCCTCTGGAGGGAAGCTCACCACATGTGTCAGGCAGTACTCCCTGAGGTTTGCTGAACCACATTTTCCCACTCTTCTGACCCTTAGGGTATGGTCTAGAATGGGTAGAAAAATGGACTCCCACGGCAGAGAGAGTCTTGCCTTCCTGCTCGCACCTAGTCAATGTATCCTTCACTTGAGGTCCAAACAAGGCAGAACCATCAAAGGGGGTGTTAATGAAGGACGCCTTGAAGGAGTCAGCAAAATTGCAAAGCCGCATCCAGGCGTGCCTCCTTAGAGCAACACCCGTGCCTGCAGCCCTACTCGCTCCATCGGCTGAATAGGAAATGAGCCGCATGGAGGAGTTGACAATAGAGTTCAGGGTCCCCAGCTGGGAGCTGATCTTTTCCTGAGACCCCACAGCTGATGGGTCCTGTAAGTTATCACCCAGTTCTTTGAGAAGGTCTCTCTGGAGACGGGTGAAATGGCACAAATAATTCAGCGACCGTATAGCAAAGGTCGCTGAAGAAAACATCCGCTTGCCATACCTGTTCATGGTCCTAGATTCATTATTAGGAGGATGGACAGGTACTGAAGGGTCAGCCAACTCCTTTTTAGTGGCCGCCGCCACCACCATGGCATCAACAGGGACTCCCTTAGTTAGAAACTGCTTGTCAGAAGGGGCTGTAATAAATTTTGTAGGCCTCCAGGGAGCTGGTTCCATAGTATCCAGAGCCGTCCATGCCTTTCGAGCCACCATATCCATGAGTGGGTCGAAAGGCGGAGACACCCAGGAGGTGGAAGGGCGAGAACCGAATGCATCCAGGTACACCGACTCGTCCTTGGAAGGGTTAAGGACAGACCAGTTTCCCCTCTGCTTAAGAATCTCCAGGATGTCAGAAAAGGAGACATCCTCAGAGGGGGACCTTGGGGACCCTTCTGACTCATCCAAGTCGGTGTCAGACAGGGGAGTCTACATGCTTCCTCTTGCATTTTCTCTTTTGAGGGAGATGAAAGATCAGGGGAGGCCTCAGAAGAGGAGGATACACCCAATGGGGCTACCTGTAGCATTGGTTCTCCACGCTCGGGATCGGAAGGGCAGATAGAGACTGAAGCAGGCACCATAGAGGGAGGAGCTGAAGGAGCTGACCGTGGAGCAGGCACAGGGGCCAGCACACTCCTCATGACCGCAAAGGCACCCCTATCAGGCAGGGAAGGGGGTCCCTGCTCCGAAGAGACAAGGACTCCTCCCGGCACCAAGAGGGATGGCTCCGAGGCCGATGTTGGGGCCGAACTCACCTGCGCCGAGGCTCCGAGAGGGAGAACGGGGTCGGACAAGGGTCCGATGCCACTCACCCCCTCAGAGCCGATGAGGGAGTCCCGGTGCCCAGATCCCTCCAAGGATGGAACCATGGAAGAGATCGGAGCCGACGAGGGAGCTGAAAGGAGTGGTATCGGCTCCTATGTTCCAACGGTCCCAACCCCTACGATCTCCGGCACCAAACTCAAAGGAAGAGTCGGAAGAGGAATCGAAGAGGGAGTAGTGATAGCCGCTGCCTGATGAGGAGGGCTATGCAACATCTGGGCCAGTGCCTGCGACTTAAGTAGTCTGCTAACCACCCTCTCAAGGTCATGATCCAACAGCCTGGAAGACCAAGAGGAATGGGACCTGTGACTCCGTTCCAATAACAAGGGAGACTTCGGAGCCGAATGGACAGATTCCAGGGAAGGAGACCTGGAACGCTTTCTGCTCGAAGACAGTTCCGACAACAGAGTCGGAGCCGACTGAGTCCTCGAATCATCGGTTCCAGCCGGAACCAATGCAGAGGTAGTAGTAGTAGCGCATGGAGCCGATGGTTTGGCGGGCTTTGAAGGTTTACCCGAGGAAGGCTTAGCCGGGGAACCTTCAGGCTTCAACAAGCCACTCAAAATAAGTTTGTTTCTGCGTTCCTGCAGGACTCTTGGACTGAACGCATGGCAGACAGAACAAGAGTCCTGCAGGTGCAGAGGGCCCAAGCAATATACACAAGAAGTGTGACCTTCTGTCAGTGACATCTTCTGACAGCAGTCACACTTCTTGAAGCCTGAGACCTTGGTGTCTTTTGACATCCTGAAACAAGGATGATGGGCAGAAAAAGACACTTCTAAGTGGTCTAGTCACAATCAACCAACACACACACACACACACACACAAAGTGCTTGTAACAGACCAAGAAAAACAAAAAACAAACACTTTTTAATGCAGTTTAACTCTGGGCACACACATACAAGAAAATATCTACAGAAAAAATCCAAAGGGATGTACTGCTACAGGAACTGAAATAGAACAAGTTTAGCCAAAGGCCTAACTATTCAGTGAGGGGAAAACTGAAGAAAAAAAATACCTAAGAGGGGATTCTAAACAGGGATCTATAGGGTAGGAACTAGGACTAACTATTGCTAAGGTTACAACCAAAAAACTGACTAAATTCAATAAAAAGATTAATACAACCTGGAGCCGGCAAAAAGACGCAACCTCGTAGCTGAAGTGGCAAATGAGATTTGGGTATATGACGCCTAGCATTATGGGACATAGCATAACCACGAGCCAGTAAAAATAGCTCTTGAGCTTTAGTAATAGGCTGAGTTGGAGCCGAGGTTCGGCTCTGAACCCATCCAGCAAGAAAGAAGGTGAGAAGAAGACAACTAACATGGAAAGTTATGGTAAGTACATAACTTCTCATTCAGCTCCCTCCAGTTGCCATGGTGACTACGGACACCTCCCTGATTGGGGGGGGGGGGCATTTTCAGGGCAGGACAGTCCAAGGCACTTGGCAGCCTGACGAGTACCACTTGCATATAAACATCCTAGAAATGAGAGCTGTGCTCCTAGCGTTGCAAGCTCTTCAAGACTCTCTCCCTTCTGGGCATTGCAGTTCAAACGGACAACATGTCAGTGTTCTGGTACATCAACAAGCAGGGCGGAACCAAGTCCTACCCCCTATGTCGAGAAGCACTCAGACTCTGGCATTGGGTGATTTCTTCCCAACTATTTCTGATTGCGATGCACATCCCTGGGAGGTCCAACATCATAGCGGACAGGCTCAGCAGAGCTATTCTCATGCCTCATGAGTGGTCTCTGAATCGGGTAGCAGCGGATCTGATCTTCCGCAAATGGGGACAGCCTTGCTGCAATTTTTTGCCACCTCCTTCAACAGCAAATGCAACAACTACTTCTCCCTTTTTCCGCTTCTAGGTCACACACCCAGAGACGCTTTAGTCCACGATTGGCCACAGTGACTTCTCTATGCCTTCCTCCATTTCCCCTGATACCGAAACTCATACAGAAAGCAATATCGTTGGGTTGCAAAATGATCCTCATTGCTCCCTACTGGCCTCGACAGATATGGTTTCCGTTCCTACACCATTGCCTTCTCGATCATTCCTGGACTGTGGATCTGATTCTAGACCTACTGATTCATCAGTCAGGCGGGCTGCATCAATCCCTCCAAACACTCCAGCTCCCAGCTTGGTTGCTCCACTTCCAACCTTAGCCAGGCTTCCCAGCATTTTCCCGGCCTTGCGTGAGGTTATTGTCTCCTCTCACAAGTCCACAATGAGAAAGACTTATGCTAGCAAATGGAAACGTTTTTCTTGTTGGGCAGAGGCTAGGAACGTAGATCCTTTTTTAGCCCCAGTCCACGAAATTTTGGAATTCCTAGCACAACTTTTTCATTCTGGGTCCACGTCTGCTACAATCAGGGTTCAATTGGTGGTCATTTCTAACTTTCATGTTGGGTTGTCTAATTCAAACATTATATCTCATAAGCTCTGTAAAGCATTTTTCAGAGGGACTACTCTCCTTAGACCTCCAGTGAGAGATCCCCCTCCTCCTTGGGATCTTAATTTGGTACTAACCTCCTTAATTATGCCCCCCTTTGAACCTGCAGCATCCTGCTCCATTAATTTCCTATTTTGGAAAACACTTTTTTGGCAGCTATTACTTCAGCCAAACTCTGAACTTCAGGCACTATGTGTCCGTCCTCCATACCTGGTTTTTCATAAGGACAGGGTTGCTCTGAGGACTAATCCCTCATTCCTTCCGAAAGTCTGCTCAGTAAACAATTTAAACCAATCTATAAACCTTCCTGTGCTTTTCCCTAACCACACCAACAAGGCAGAATACAAATGACACCAATTGGACGTTCATAGACACTTGCGTTTTTACTTGCATAGGACTAAGGATATAAGGAAATCGGACCAACTATTCCTGTCCTACGCTTTAGGCAAACAAGGTCTCCCAGTTTCCAAAGTAACCTTATCCAGGTGGTTGTCTCACATTATTACTTTCATTTATCAATTGAGAAACAAAGAGTCACCTATCAAACCAAAAGGTCATTCTACTAGGACTTTGGCTACCTCTGTAGCCTTCCAATCTAGATTGCCCATGGATTCTGTCTGTGCAGCTGCTACTTGGGCAAATCCTCATACCTTCATTTCTCATTGCAAGCTAGATATGGTCTCCAGGAGCAGAGCTGACTTTGGTTCCACTGTTCTGAAGGGTCTGTTCCAATGAGCCACCCAGGATTGTAGGTGCTAGGGATGCTGTCCCAACCAACAAGAACGAAGGCGAAATAGACAGCTTAACATAAAAAAGTTTTTTTACCTACCATAACGTTCCATGTTAGTTGTCTTCATCTCACCTTCTTTCTTGCGTCCCACCCTCCTTCCCCCTGTCCTATTGGATCGAGAGGAGTTTTGGTTTTACTGGCTGAGTGTTCTCTGGTTTATTTCCTCTATTGACTGAGAGAGTATGACAGGTATGCTTAACCTCTTCATTTGAACAGGTTGATTCTCTGGCTATGTCTGGGGTTAGCTATTACAAATGAGATCTGGGTAGCTAGCGCAAGGCATCATGAGATAAGGGGTAGCCTCGAGCCAGTAAACAGCTCTCGAGCTATAGAAGATGGCCGAGTCGGAGCCGAGGATCGGCTCCAATCCCAACCAGCAAGAAAGAAGGCGAGATGAAGACAACTAACATGGAACGTTATGGTAGGTACATAACTTCTTTTTCCACTGGTGCGTCTACACATGAGGGTATTACAGTGGCTACTCTTTGCTCAATGGTCCATGCAGGAGTTACCCATGTCACACAAGATCCTTATTACAGACACCTGCAAGAAAGACCTACGATGGTGGCTTCAGTCCACACAGGTAACGATAGGCAGACCATTTGTTGTTGCCCATCCAGTTGCTACAGTGACCACGGATGCTTCCCAGATTGGGGGGGGGCATTATCTGGGACAGACTGTCCAAGGGACTTGGCAGAAACATGACTACCACTTGCACATCAATGTACTGGAGATGAGAGCGGTGCTTCTGGCATTGCAAGCATTCCAGAGCTCTTTTCCTACAGGTACGATTCCGATACAGATAGACAATATGTCCGTGGTGTGATACATCAACAGGCAGGATGGAACCAGATCCTACAGTCTGTGTATAGAGGCTCAAAGAGTATGGCAATGGGAAATTTCTTCTCAGTGTTTTCTAACTGCAATGCACATTCTGGGGAAATCCAACGTGATAGCAGACAAATTAAGCCGTGCAATTCTTATGCCTCACAAGTGGTTCCTGAAACAGGAAATTGCAAACCAAATTTTTCGCAAGTGGAGCCGGCCTTGCTGCAACCTCTTTGCCATGTCCATGAACTCCAAATGCAGCAGCTACCTTGCCCTAATCCCCCCTCCAGGGGAGTCACCAAGGGATGCACTTGTTCACGACTGACCTCTGGGACTTCGTTATGCCTTTCCCACATTTCCATTAATACCCAAAGTTCTACAGAAAGCCAGATTGTAGAGTTGCAAACTAATTCTCATCGCTCTGTAATGGACTCACCAAATCTGGTTCCCCTTTCTATGGCCCCATCTCCAGGAGGAGCCTTGGATTCTGGACCCATTGCCGGATCTTCTGACCCTTCAGTTGGGAATGCTGCATCCCTCCATCCAAACCTTCAAGCTGACAGCTTGGTTGCTCCAATTCCCATCTTAGCCAGGCTTCCGAATATATCCCCGGCAGTGCAACACATTCTGGTTTCTTCTCATAAGGCTGCAACTAGAAAACTGTATGCTAGCAATTGGAAAAGGTTTTCTTGTTGGGCTTCCAAGTATCACATAGACCCCTTCACAGCCCCAGTGACCACAATTCTAGATTTTTTAGCAGAGATTTTCAATCAAAGTGCAGTGACAACTACTATACGAGTACAATTAGCTGCCATATCTAACTACTGTGTAGGAGACATGGGATCAAAAATAATGTCTCACAGATTATGCAAAGCCTTTCTGAGGGGTACATTCCTATTAAGACCTCCAATAAGAGAACCACCACCTCCCTGGGATCTAAATTTGGTACTGACTACTCTAATTCTCTGTCCATTTGAGCCAGCTTCCTCTTGCCCACTAAAGCTCCTTACATGGAAGACAATCTTTTTGACAGCCATTACTTCAGCTAGGAGGGTTTCTGAACTACAAACCCTGTCTATTCATCCTCCCTATTTAGTTTTCCAGAAAGACAGAATCTCTCTTAGAACAAATCCTTCTTTTCTGCCCAAAGTATGTTCTGAGTCCAACTTGAATCAATCCATTGACCTACCTGTCTTTTTTCCCAACTATGGCAACAAGGCAGAAAACAAGCCAATTGGATGTCCATAGACAGTTATGTTTCTGTTTACATAGGACAAAAGAGTCTAGAAATCTGACCAATTATTTGTCTCATTCTCAGAGACTAGAAAAGGGGTGCCAGTTTCAAGGGTCACCTTATCTAAATGGCTTTCAGACACCATTACTTATGCATATAGCTCTATAGCTCTCAGTATAAGCAACTGCCAGGTAAAATTCAAGGGCATTCGACTAGAGCTATGTCAGCTTCCACTGCTTTCCAAGCCAGACCACCCTTGGACTCAATTTGTGCGGCAGCCACATGGGTCAGTCCTCATACCTTTACTACTCATTACAAAGTAGATGTGGCCTCCCAGAACAGGGCTTCCTTTGGTTCCACTGTTCTGAAGAGTTTATTCCCTTGAGCCACCCGAGAAAGAAGGTGCTAGGTTTGCTGTCCCAACCATCAAGAATGAAGGCGAGATAGGACAACATAACATAGAGAAGTTATGTACTCACCATAACGTTCCATATTTTTTGTCCATAATCTCACCTTCATTCTTGTATCCCATCCTTCTTCCCCCCTTCCTGGAAGATCGAGAGGAATTTCTGGAATTGGTCATAACGTTCTCTGATTCCCTTCTTTTCTCATGAGACATGGGCTGAGGATTTTTAAATTTACCTTTTTTTTTCCTTTTCTGGTTACATTGGTATAGTAATTAGTGTTTGCAAACAAGATTTGGGGGACTGTCACCAGGCATCATGGGATAGGGTGTAGCCTCGAGCCAGTGAAAGCTCTTGAGCTTTAGTAATAGGCTGAGTCGGAACCGATGCTCAGTTCCGAAACCAACCATCAAGAATGAAGGTGAGATTATAGACAACAAACATGAAACATTATGGTGAGTACATCAGTTCTTTTTTTCTATTTACCACAGAGTTAATTTATGTCTGTTTTCTAACTACTCTAACAAAGGAAAAAAAAAGTCTGTGCAAGATATAGTGATGTATATTTACTCTGTGACTTCAAATTTGTATACACTTTTTGGTAACCAAATCTTGTACAGGCTATACAAGTCCAATTTAAATATCAAACCAGTGCCTACCAAATAATCTATGAAGAACAGTGGTATGATTATGTCCACAGCCTCCAATAAATATGTGATGGACATTGGCTATGAGTTTTCACTGCATTACTGCTACCATCAGTATTTGAATTTGTAACAGGAACAAGAATATGAGGTTTGTCTCCCAGCATTGGTATCCAATAAAAAGGGTACTTGGCTTTAAGATTATTTGGTAAACACATACTATGAGCCACAAAGCATCATAGAAAATGATGGTCTACGTTACATGAGATTACCCATTACCAACAGTTCAAAAGATAGATACTAGAAAACCGGATATAGTGGTCCATGAAAAGAAGACAAAAGTAGCACTGATCATTGAAATTGCCACACCCAGTGACTTCAGTGTCTTGTGTACAGAGAAACACAAATCATAAAGTATCAGGATTTGCAGGCAGAAACGAGAACAATGTGGAAGAAAGATACCTAGGCTGTTCCAATGGTAGTATGAGCAACCGGTCTTATAAAAAAGAATCTACAGTCGTATTTACGTATGTTACCAATACATGTAACTCAGTACGAATTGCAGAAAGAGTCATTACTGGGCTCATTGCAAGTGCTGCAAAGAGCACTTCTGCCTGACATCAAAGATTGAGACAATACTAATTTCATGAACTTTAATCGTACTTTGACTTAGGAATGGGTCCATTCCCGTCATGGTATTAGAAACCCAAAAGGCTTGGAGAAATTAAAAAAAGGGAGCTACCATGTGTAATAACCAGTTCCTGCTGCACTACCAAGTAATCTCCACACTGTACAGCTACAACTCAGAGTTATTATCACTGGTTACTAGGATTTCAACCACCTCATGTTGAGCACAGTGTCTTTAAGTGCAACTTTATGAAAAGTAATGGAAATGTGATAAGAATTATCGTGGGCACATAGACACTTGTGCATAAATTTACAGGCACACACACACACACACACACACACACACACACACACACACACACACACACACACACACACACACAAATCTCTGTCTTTTATAAACATCTTTATTAAATTACATCTGAAACAGTGAGACTGGTAAAACATGCATTAATATAAAAGTAAACATCCATGGCAACATTTTTCATGCAGTATACATATTTCTTTTTTCACTTTTAGCATTTACTCCAAAATTCCATAAACTGTTCATTCCCCTCCATTTACTCATGACATCTCCTCCTGAACATTATTCTGTATGTATTTTTCACAGAGATTCTTTTTACTTTTATGTAATTTGTTCTTTCATTTTTTTTCTAAGGGTCCCACCTCTAGTTCCTTTATCTCCTTTACACTATGCAGAACTTCAGTAACACCTGGTTTAAATTTTGATTTCCATTTCTAGTTAGACCTTACTATGTGTAGGCAATCCAGAGCCTTTGTTCCAGCTCAAAAAATGATTTCCTTAGTTGTAATGATTTTGTGACAAAACACTCTGTAAGGAATACCCAGAACACGTTGCCCATTACCTCTATCATTCTCTTTCCCATCACACCTCCAGCATTTCCTATCTGCTATTTACCTGAGGAAAAAATTCTGAAGTCTGCCTGGGGTACAGAAATATCTGTGCAAACACTTAAAAGAAGAATTCTTAAACCTTCTGCAGTGTGTTGCAAGTTTGGGAGCCATACAGATGTTCTTTCACAGTTATTTCCATTCTGTCTTCTCAGTCTTTTCTAACCATCTCTGATTTTTTGTTGTAGTCAGAATGCAATATTTTATATACCTTACAAATGATCCCTTTTGAAACAGTTTCTTCTGTTGTAGATTTAACTAAAAATACCACCATAGCTGGTCTTTCACTTAGCACTCCCATATTGCTTACTCTTTGCCTATATTGGGTTATCAGTCCCTGGTATGGAAGGCAGTCTAACCTGCAGTCCAAACTTCTGCTTGGCCACATTCCACACTATTAACTTTTCAGCTCTAGATATTTCTTCCTAATACCTTAATTTCTTCACTAATTTTCTCCAGTAAGTTTCACATGATCTCTTAGCAGATTTTTCAGATGGGAGGGGAGTTAAATAAGTCATTCATCTATTTTCCATTGGCATGTGTGCCGTGAAGTTAGCTACCTCTGTTTTTAGGAGTCCAAAGTTAGCTTTGGAGAAGTTTTTCATTGTGGATACCTTTGTGCGGGGTGTGGGTGAGATGTGGATTTCTATGGTGATTAGTTTGTGGTCAGATCTAACCAGGGAGGACTTGACTATTGGTGTAGAGCAACAGTTGCCCATGTTAGTAATAACCAGGTCAAGGATGTTGCTTCCACTAGTGGGAGTAAGAATGAGCTGGTCCAGGGCATTGGAATTGATGAATTCCAGGAAGCGCTGGGCCAGTGCATTGGTGCATGAGTAGTTTTCCCAGCTGATGGAGGGGTAGTTGAAGTCACTTAGTATGAGAGTGTTGGGTTGGATCTTAATAGTTTCTAGGGTGCATAGGAATGTGGAGTGAGAGTCTTGGGACAAGGTTGGGAGCATATAGCAAGGTATCACCTGAATTGCCATCTTACCCAATGTTAGTTGTACCTGGAGTATCTCAGATGCGTTATGCTGGGCTACTAGTTTGGAGGTGTGCATATCCTTTATGAATATGGAGACATCACCACCTTTGGAGCTTCGGTCCATGTCCTGGGGCCAAAAGGTGTGGAATGAGTTATAGCCTGGTATCGCAGGAGTGCTTTCTGCTGCTTTAAACTAGGTCTCCATTACAGTACAAATGTCGATATTCTCCATTTTGAGGAGTGCTTCAAGCGAGTGCATCTTGAGATTTAGACTTCTAGCATTGAGCAGCATGACCCTCAGATTGCATTTATTCATAACTGTTACGGTGGTAATTTGGTCTTTGGAACACTGCCTAAAAAGGCACTATAGGGGTGGCAAGAGCCTTAACCAGTACCAGGAAACCCAGGGGTGACAGATGCAGGCCATCTCTGACAAAGCATCGAGGTCTGTCAGTCATGTCATCCCAAGCAGACAGATACTGGATCCCCTTAGAATGACACCAGAAAGTTAGCCAATTGTTGAAGTCAATCATTTTCTGTTTGTACTGTGGTATCATTCTGGGTGATGGTAGGATGCTGCTCAGGGCTAGGATCATACCTGCCTGAGCCACATAATCCGAGAACTCCACCATAGATGGTTACTAGGCTATTGTTCTGTGTGGAACTTAACATAGCCCTAAATTCCAGTGATAATTAACAGCCATTATATTTTACAAAATTAATCTCCAAAGACAAGCCATAAAGTGTATGTTTGGATACTTACATGTTTCCACTATCCATGAGGGCCATTGGTGCTAAACCATGGGTGAATTTGCTGCTACCCATCCATACATCCAAGTTATGTTTGATTAGTATAAAATAAGTTCTCTGTTTTATGTGGAAGGGAAGCAAGTTCCATGGAAGTGGTATTCTTTGTGATATATATCTATCCCTCCAGTATGTTCTGTTAGTTCTGCAAAAGAAACTGGGGTGCCTTGAACAGGAGTTTCTGACACCACTGGACTTCTGAATGTGTACTAGGTCTACCAAAACAGGGTCTGTTGAGGCAATGTATGTCAGACAGTTGTCTCTCAGTAGCTGGTATGATATCAAGAAGAGCGACAAGGCTTTGAGATAGTCTGCATAGTTTTTATGATTTAGGCCCTTGATTTTTTTTTTAATGAGGAAGTGATGTTCCAGCTGATTTAAGTGTATGGACAGGTACATACTGAATAAGGTTTCTAACTCAATGATTGGCCTAATGAGTGCTGCTTAGTACAGAGGAACAATAATGTCCCTGGATCTGGATGCCATACCCTTCAATATAAGCTGAGTGATAAAAAAGGACTCATTACAGTAGTGGATATGTGGTGATCAAAGGACAGTCCATCAACAATATAGGTTCCCAGATCTCTGACTATGGGATCAGATTTCAGTGGGTGTGTTATAAATTTGGTGGTTATAAAGGGAGTCATGCTTACTGAAAGCTGTGATTGTTCATTTCCTGTCATTTAGTTTTAGTCCATGGTTTTGGCATTAACTATTTGTTTGGGACAGGCCCTTTTGTAGGATCATTGTTTCCTCTGAGGAGTTATGATAGCACCAAGTTTGCAGTCATCTGCAAATTTCAACTATAATCTCTTAATATTAGCTTTCACCTCTGAGAACTAAATTCCAAAGTGAAGTGGCCCGAGGACTGAACCATGGAGCAGTCCACTAGTGACAGATCTTTTGAAAGAGGTAGAGTCACCCACCCTTACTTCTTGTGTTCATTTTGTGAGCCAGTGTGCTATCCAGTGAACTACGTAGGGGTTACCATTTTGCTGAGACAGGTTATATTAATGCCCGAGATGGGATTGTGTTGAATGCCTTTGCAAGGTCTAGATAGACAGTATGCACTGACTTGACCTTATCCATTGGCTTACTGACTTTTTCAAAGAAGTCAGCCAGGTTAAGTAGGTAGGACCTGCCCTTGATTAATCCAAAATGGGTTGGGTTGAAAGTCTGTAGATCACCTATATCCCTATGTATTAGTTCCATAATGATCCTCTCCATAACCTTGCAGGTGAGACTGGTTATTAGGTGTGTGAATCTGCAGTTACCTGGGTCTGTTGTAGCTCCATCTTTTTGCAAGGGAATGACTATTGCCATTCACCATTAATCTGCTGCAAAACCTATTTTAAGGCTAATGTTGAATAGCCTCTCTAGGGGCGTCTGACAATACATAGCCGGTAGACCACCTAGCATGTTATCTGGCCCCATAGACTTAGTGTTCTTGGCCTTAGATAGTGCCTTGAGAACTTGTTCTTGGAAGACTTGAGGAGGGAGGGAGAGTTAGATGTGGGTATTTGACCTGAGAATATTGGTGGGGGGAGGGGTGAAACTGAATTTGCATGTTAGTTGGTTGGCTGTGTCTTCTGGGTCTGAGTATCTAATACAATTTATTGTTAGCTCTGTGCAGTGCTTGGCATTGTTTCTGAGATTTCTAACACAGTAAAAGAAGACTTGGTGATTATCTTTCACCTGGGTGGCCATTTTATGTCATATCTAGCTTTGGTTGATTTGATCAGGATTCAGAGTTCCTTGTTTAGTTTAGCAAAAGTGTTTTTAGCTTCTTGAGAGTTAGATTTATTTTTGCATATAGTGAGTTTTTTCTTTTATTATTGACCCTGTTTATATTAGGGTTCCTTTACAGGGGTTTATTTTTGAATTTTACATTGTATTTATTTCAGGGGTGGGGAGGGCAAATGCAGCTGTGCAACTATTTACATATGCATATAATTTGTCAATACAGTATTCTGTATAAGCAGTGGGATCAATGAGGTGGAAGGTGCTTTTGAATTTAGTCAGGTCACCACTCAATTTTAGTAGATTACCCTTTGAATCATCTTTGAACACTGACATATTGTGGGATGCTCCTGGCTTCAGTCTTAGGGTAAATATGACTGACTCATGGTCCAGTTTGATCAGGAAAAAGGTTACAATTGTCAGGGAGCAGAGCTATCTCATACTAGTAAGGATGAAGTCCAGGGTTTCATCTCCCCTAATTGGAGTATGATCCAGGGAGTTTGTATTCATAAAGTCTAGAAATCTCTGTGCGTACATGTTCGAGAATCTATAAGTCTCCCATCTGATGGTGGGATAGTTGAAGTCTTCTAGGAGAATAGTGTTTGGTTTAATACATAAAAGCTACATACTGGTTAGGTAGGAGGTATGGGCCACAGGGAACATGGAGGGGGTCCTGTATTAGCTATGATGTGGTAAAATGTTTTGTGTAGAGTAAGTTGGACATGGAGAAGTTCCAAATCATAATCTTGTCAAACGAGCCTAGAGATGAGAATTTTTAGGAATATAGAAACACCAACGCCTTTAGTGCCTACTTCTAATGTGGTAGGCCAGTGTGAGTGATAGGCATTGAAGCCCTCCACTAATAGAGTCATATACCTCTCAATTGTACAGATTTTAGGGTATTTAAAGCTTAATAACTGGAAATCTTTATGCATCTGCTCTATCTATATCCCTCCAGGCAATAACACCAAAACACTAGAAGACATACTATCCTGGTTTAACTCCAATATAATACTCGAAACCTATATGCTTAGCGACGTAAACATCAACTGGGCATCCATAAACTCGAGCACCCCATCCCAGTCAATCAGTCTCTACAACTTCACCCAACTCATAAACCTTCCAACCAGGCCCAACAAAGATGGAACCTCTGGTACCATCATAGACTGGATACTCACTGCCCACCCCCACCTTGCCTCTCAAGCCAGTCTTCTACCCGATCCACTCAGCGACCACCTACCTGTCTTCGTTGACTGCATATCCCCCACCCACCTAAAACATCACCAATTTATCCTAACCCACAACTTAACCTCGTACAACAGACACACACTCACAGAATGCCTTAAACATATAGACTGGGCACCCCTAAAAACTCTCCCACTTGACAATGCATTATCCTATTTTAACAATACATTCCTAACCATCCTAAATCAACAGCCCCCCCCCCAAAATCCAAAAGACTCAAATCAAATCCATTCCCCTGGCTATCCCATGAAACTAGAAACATCATGCATCAGCGTGACAAAAAATGGAAGCAACACCAAAAACAAAACACAACCAGCTTCCTCCTAGAATTTAAACAACTACATAACTTAGCCAAAAAATTGTTAACCAAAGACTGCAAAAACTACTACAATAACCTCCAATCCATTCACTCATCCAGTCCAAAAAAGATGTTGGAGCTCTGTGTCCTCCATCCTTCAGCCAAGCAACAAAAGCAACCCATGCCCAGACCCCACTCTCTCCGATCTGCAAACTGCGACTAATTTCAACCATTTCTTCATTGATATGATTGCTAAACTATCATCCTCCTTCCCTGACCACTCCTCCTGCATCTCCCAGCAGCAACCCTCCTCCCTCCCCCTTAATCCTCAAACCCATCCCCACAAACACAATAAAAAGACTTCTCCTCAAACTAAAACCCTGTCATAATGCACCAGACAATCTACCACCCTCCTTCCTCAAAGACTCCACTGAAACCATTGCCTCGCTGTATCTATTCTAATAAGCAGATCTATACAGGAATCATACATCCCTAACATCTGGCGCCAAGCATACATCATTCCTCTTCATAACAGTGGTAATAACATAGATACAACCAACTTCAGACCTACAGCCATACTCTCCCCCTCTCAAAAATACTTGAAAAAACATCCATGCCCAAATCATGCAATATCTCAACCTAAACAAACTTCTCTCCTCCACCCAACATGGCTTCCGCCCCCGGCCACAGTACCATCACTGCCCTCCTTTCCTTTCTAGAGACCATCAACCTTGCACGTGATAAGGGCAGTTATGTATCATCACTATTCTTAGACCTTTCAGAAGCATTTGATACCATCTCCCATCCTCTACTTCTATCCCAGCTCTCATCCATAAATCTCTCTCCCTCCACCCTTGCTTGGTTCACCAGCTATCTATGTAACCACCAACAAGCCATCCAGTAGAAGGAATCTACCTCTCCTTTCCTACCCACACCCACTGGAGTCCCTCAAGGCTCTGTTCTTGGTCCTTTGCTCTTTAACATATTTATCAACAATTTCCACCTCTCCATCCCCGATGCCTCCATCATCCAATATGCAGATGACTCCACAATCATCTCCTCTGCCACCTCCCCCACTGAACTACTAACAAAAACCCAGCTTGCCTTCTCTACAACAGAATCTTGGATGAAAGCCAATCACCTTGCCCTAAATGCCTCCAAAACAAAGCTAATGATCTTTACCCCTACTAGAAATTCCACTTTAGACAGAAATCTATTCTACATTACAAACCACAATAAAACTCTACTAGAAATAGTCTCCTCAACCAAACTGCTAGGAATCATTATTGATGAAAACCTAAAGTTTGACTCCCACAGATACTCTGACATCAAAAAAACCCATAAGAAGATAGGTCTCCTATACAGACTCAATCGGTACCTCAGCCCCTCCACCTGGCAAACACTTGCAACTACATTCCTCCTCCCATCCCTCATTAACGGAACTCCACTATTTACCAATCTCCATTTAGGCCTGCTGTCCAAACTAGAAGCCTGCTATCACAAAATTAGCAAATTCGCTACTAACTCCAAAAGCTCATCCCATCACTGCCACTCACTACTCAACCTCATATGGCTAGAACTCCCCAACTACCTTAGATATTTACAACTCACCACTACTCACAAGCTCATCTTCAAACCTTCTGACTGTCGATCTCTAGCCACAGCACTAACGCCCTATACTCCCCTGCTCCCTAAGATCAGAGAATCAAAATCTGCTTCAAGTATCAAACCCTCTCATCCCCAGGCCAACTACTACTATCCTTCACAACAGCCAAACTCTGGAACTCTCTCCCCTCTCACTTATGTAACATACCTAATCATAATAACTTCAAAAGCCAGCTCTTCAAATATCTATCCTCCAAATGGGAATGTCCCTCTCATGCTCCTACCTAAAGTACTTTTCAACCGACTGTCTTCCTACCCTCTTCTTTGTTCTGTTAAACATGTATCTAATTCAGCTTTGTCTCTGTCAACCTGGTTTATCCTGATGCATTGATTTTAAATACTGTTCATTAAGTAACATAATGTAACCTTACATATATGTAAATATTATCATGTAATGTAATATATGTTCTTGTGGAGCTTTATGTAACATATGTTCTTGTGGAGCTTTTCTCCCCGGGCCTCCACTGAAAATGGGCCATCTCGACCCAGTGGACTATCCCGGTCAACAAATGCAAGTAAATAAAATTTTTGCAGACTGTCCAGATTTTTGCCTCATATTTTTGGTATATTTTTTATACAAGTCTAGTTTTCTAGCAAATCATTGGCAAATTATTGATGATTTAAGTCAGAAAATAATGACAAACATTTGAGTTTCAGACTTCATATGCTTCAGAAAATTAATGCTAATGTAAAACCTGTCATTCTCTCTACTTTCTAAGCTTGTAACAGCAATATTTAAATATTGTCTGTATTTTTGGGCCTTCAGCCCATTTTTGTGGCTTTGTCCAGATTTCTTACTCTAAGAGGTTGAGAGGTATGATAGAGTGCTATTACGTGTCTTGAACCAGATTTCTCTGACAGTGCATATATCCACATTTCTAGAATAAGCAGTGTTTGTAGGGAGTGAAGTTTTTTGTTAAGGCTCTTAGCATTGAGCATCAATACCTTAATGTTGTCCTGATTCTGTTTACTGACTTTGGCTAAAAAGGCATTATGGGGTTGCAGAAGGTTTTAGCATGTAAATGGAAGACTTGGGGGGAGAGGTGCATACCATTCCTGACAAAGCAGTTTGGACTGATACCATCTCTTTTCAGGGTGGTGTGTGTGTTTGTTTGTGTGTGTGTGTGTGTGTGGGTGTGTGTGTGTGTGTGTGTGTGTGTGTGTGTGTGTGTGGGTGCGTGCATGTGTGTGTGTGTGTGTGTGTATAAATATATATATATATATATATATATATATATGTATATATATATATATATATATATATATATATATATATATATATATATATATATATAGATGTATAGATGTACACATATATGTGTGTATGTGTGTGTATGTGTGTAAGCACCCTGGAAGCTGTTAGTGTCCAACCCAACACTCTCATACTAGGTGACTTCAACTACCCCTCCATCAACTCGGAAAACTACTCATGCACCAATACCCTGCCCAACACTTCCTGGAATTCATCAGTTCCAATGCCCTGGACCAACTCATTCTTCCCCCCACTAGAGGAAGCAAAATCCTTGACCTGGTTATTACAAATATGGGCAACCATTGCTCTACACCAGTAGTCAGTTCCCCCCTGGTTAGATCCAACCACAAACTAATTACCATGGAAATCCACATCTCAACCACACCCCCACAATGGTATCCACCATGAAAAACTTCTCCAAAGCTGACTTTGGGCTCCTAAAAACAGAGGAGGCTAACTTCACGGCACTCATGTCAATAGAAAATGGATGCATGACTGCCAAATCATACACCAATGCACTGTACGAACACGAACATGAATGCATGGAACTAGCCATATCCAACAGAACTAGGATGCTTTCCTCCAAAAAAAGGAAGCCAATCTGGTGGTCCCCTGCCATTAATAAACTCTACAACAGAAGAACAAAACTGTTGCAGGAAAAGGTGAAGTCCCAAGACTGGAAAAGCTACCTTATTAGCCTCAACAAAAAGTTGAGATCCCACATCAAAACCTCTAAAGCCAGCTATGAAGGCAGAATTGTGGTAGACACTAAAAATAACCACAAAACCTTCTATAGTTATATCCAAAATCTCTATGGCAATACCTAGGTTTGCTCTGACTTACTGCACAATGGTACCTCGTATACTGAGCCAACAGATATTACCAACATACTGGCCGAAAGATTCAGTGCCACCTTTACCCCTCTCACTTTACCCCCCCCCCCAAATGACCAATCACAATACCAGAGGAATGCCAGGCACCCAGCATTACTGCAGCATAGGTTAAGGCTGCATTGTCCAAGGCCAAGAATACAGCTTCCATGTGACCTGGCAATATCCCTGGATGTGTTCTACATGAACTACAAAGTGAACTGGCACTACATCTGTGTGCCCTGTTCAATTACAGCCTCACCTCAGGCTGTGTCCCTACCGAATGGCACACTGCTGCAGTTATCCCTCTCCATAAATGGGGAGCAACTACAGTCCCTGGGAATTATCACCCCATTAGCCTGAGTCTGATTTGTAAGGCTATGGAGCCCATCATCATGTACCTAATTAACAAGGATATAGGGAATCTCCAAACTCTAGATCCCACACAATTTGGTTTTGTGAAAGGTAGATCATGCCTGCTCAACCAGGTTGACTTCTTTGAGTCTGTCACCAGAGCTGTGGATGAGGGCAAGGCAGTTCATACAACCTACCTCAATTTGGCCAAGGCCTTTGATACCATTCCCCACTCAGGAATTATTGATAAACTCACCAAACTAGGAATCAACTCCAATATCACTAGGTGGGTTGCAAATTGGCTCACAGATAGAACCCACAGTGTGAAAGTAGCGGACTCCAAGTCAGCCTGACGACCAGTCACAAGTGGAGTCCCACAGGGATCAGTCCTGGATCCTCTCCTGTTTGGCGTCTACTTCTCAGAAGTCCAGGCCAACACAGAGGGACTCTGGCTGACCAGGTTTGCAGACAACTGCAAGCTGGGAGCCATTTTTAACTCCCCAAGTGATGTAGACATCCTACAGAAAGGCCTCTTGAGACCAATGACTGGTGTTGAAACCATGGCCTTAAGCTTAATGCCAAAAAATTGCGTCATCATCCCCTTTGGGAAAAACTCATTTCCCACTAATTATCGCATCAATGGGAGCCTACCGAATACTGAAGTTATTATAAATTGTCTGGGGACACAGACTGACAGCAACCTCTCCTTTGACCACCACATTGCTACTGTGGTCAGAAAGTCCTTCTATGTGACACATCTCATTACCGAGGGTTTTGCATCCAGGAAGAAAGATGTCATCATCTCTCTCTCTACTCTTCCCTCATTAGGCCAGTCATCGGGTATAATGCCCCATTTGGCATGTACCTCATTAGACACATGCAACAGCTGGAAAGGCCACAAAAGTACCTCATGAAGAGGATCCTAGGCCTTAAACACATGTCCTACATGCACAGACTAAAAAAACTCCAGCTATTCTCTGTCACATATCGTCTACTAAGAGGCGATCTCTGCTTGACTTACAAAGCTATGTCTGACCCAGCTCTGTTAGAAATGCTACATCTAAAGAAATCCCAATCCCTCCACACCACATGCTCCAGAGACCTCAAACTCATTACCAAATCAACAGAACATGCTGGAGGAACAGGTTCATAACATAGAGACTGCCCATGCTCTGGAATAGACTTCCCATACATGTCAAGCAGAGCACCTCACTAGCCCTCTTCAAGAGAAATCTTGATGAGTGGATGGGAAATAGAAATTTCACCCCGGGGATCACTCCAGTGGCTTTACTTGATAGAGGCACTGGGAACTAATGTCAGGCACACGATACCAGGGCACTTCTATGGGGCCAGGCTTGTAAAGGCTCCAGGGCCATTAGCCTAGTACACACCTATGAACCTGTGTGTGTGTGTGTGTGTGTGTGTGTGTGTGTGTGTGTTTGTGTGTGTGTGTGTGTGTGTGTGTGTGTGTGTGTCTGTGTGTGTGTGTGTGTGTGTGTGTGTGTGTGTGTGTGTGTGTGTATGTATATATATATATATATATATATATATAGATATATATATAAATATATGGGTTTGCCTAATTTTGTGGAAGTGCCATAATATCGAATCTCAGTTTGCCAACTCTGAAAATATCGAAGCCCACTTAATCAAAGGACTGGAAATATGAAGATCTTCCCAGTGTAAGTGAACACTTACCAAAAAGAAAACCCAAATCCTGCCATTCCTAACCCATGTAGGTGGGGGGGGATGTGACCCTCCCCCCACACACACACACACTGCCCAATGTAGGGGGCTGCACCTCCCACACCCCCCCAACTAAATTTGCCAACTCCAAGATAGCACTATAGTTGGGAAAAAGGGCAAAGTTCACCATCTCACACAACAGGTTACTTAACCTAGGAAAATGTTCATAGCTCCGGTCCTTTGATGAAGTTGGCTTTGATATTTTCAGCATCGACAAAATGGGATTCATATTATGACACTTTGACAACATAAGGTAGACCCACACACACACACACACACACACACATATATAAATATATATATATATATATATATATATATATATATATATATATATATATATATATATATATATATATATATATATATATGTATATGGGGCTAGGACTGATGCTTGAATGGCCATTTCACCAAATCCTAAATGGCCAGGCATACTTCCGCGAATGTGCTTTTCACCGAAGAAGCACTTTCATGGAAGTATGCCTGCAGGTAGAGGGAGTTGTGGGGGAGTGACTGTTGTGGGGATCATACCACGGTGCGGATAAGGGAATTCTTTCCTTTTCCCCACTGTAGTATGATGTCGGAGTGAGAATATTAAAGTAGGGGGTGTGCGGGGTGTGAAGGAGGGCATGCTCCCCTGCATAAATGTTTTTTCTTGTCTTTTTCTTTTTTGTTTTTAACACACTTTAGCGAAAGTGCTTTTTCGGTAAAAGCACTTTCGTTAAAGTGTGCTCGGTGAAGTTGGATTCAGACTGTTGAAGTTTCGTTCAACAGTCCTAGATCCATGTATATATGTGTGTCTGTGTATTTATATGAGTGTATATATATATATATATATATATATATATATATATATATATATATATATATATATATATATATATATATATATATATATTTATACAGTAGCTTATCTAGCTTTCAGAGGATCCCAATCTCTAATGTAGTGCTGGCTTTTAGATGCCACTATTGCATTTGCGATTAAACCTGAGCACTGTAGTGCACCATGTGTAGTATGAACTGTACATTGTAACAAGTAGCTTGTTACAGTTTAAAAGAGAAAAAAAGACAAAATCTTTTCTTTTTTAACTAAAACTTGAGTGCTGTAGCACTCCTTGCAGGCAGGCTGTAAACTGTAGCAAATGTTTGCTACACTTGTAGTAAGCAGTTTGCTACAGTTTATAAGAAGGAATTTTTTAAAACTGAAACCTGAGCAACGTACCACTCTGTGCAGGTAGGATGAAAACTGTAGCATATGTTTGCTACAGTTGTAGCAAAGAGTTGCTGCAGTTTATACTATGCCTACGCTACGGGCTCAGGTTTTAGTTAAAAATAATTAAATAAATAATTCCTTCTTTAAACTGCATAAAACTGTTTCTACAGTTTAGAACAGACATGGAGCACTATAGTGCTCACGTGTGTTTGCAAACGCTGGACGGTTGGGGGCAGGGCACAGAAACAGGACCTGAATCAATGGAAAAACTTGGAGTGGGGTAGGGTTGGGGATACTTGGCTGTGTAATAAGCTGGCCGAGTGCTTTTTTTTTTTTTTTTGAGGGGGTGGGGAGCTGCTTCTTAGTACAGGCTGGTTGCACCAGCTATGTTTATGTATGAATATGTATGTGTGTGTGTGTGTGTGTATATATATATATATATATATATATATATATATATATATATATATATATAGATATATATGTTGAACCCCCTTAGAATGATAGTTGAAATTAATTAACTTTTGATCGTATTGTTGCAGCAGTCTCGGTGATGGTAAAATACTGATCAAGGCTAGGTTTATACCTGTCTCAGGCATATATTCCAAGAGCTCAGTCATATCTCTGTTCATATAGTCCAGGGAGATCTGTCTCAAGTCATTTACACTCATATGCACCATGACTATGCATATTTGTACTTGCAGTGCAGGGACTTGCGTGCTTTAGTGTTGTGGCAAATCCTGGAGTCTGACCAAAAGCGTCTTTTTGCACAACTTTGTGAGTGGTGCATCAGTATGTCTTACAACAGAGTCACCTGTATGGAGGATATTGGCATATTTGTTGATCTGCCTTATAGGCTTTTGGACTGATTCTGTATGACTCATAGTGGATGCTGCCTGTGATGTATACTGTAAGGCATTTGAGAGTACTTCTTTCTTGAGTTGCATTTAGGTCTCAGTGACTAGGATAGGTAACTTCTGATGGCATCAGCATATGTAGGGGTGTGTGTGTCAGGTCTGAGATGTTTGAAATTGGTTTAGTGTGATGATTTGTAATGCTCACAACATTGATGTTCTTCGTTTTCCATTGCTGCAGTCCTTACTATTGGGTATAGTCCGCATCCAGTCGGCCCGAATACCAGAGTATAAGGCTGACGTCGGTCAGGGCGCATTAGACTGACGTCAGTACGTCAGGGTACTAATGCGCATGACCGGCGCATATCCTCAGTCTTTTGCCGTGGTCCGATGCAGAAGCAGTTTTGAGTGCAGGTTGGCGTTCTGAAATATTTCAAACCGAGTTTCAGACCGAATCAGAGTTGGCTAAGTACCCCGTTGGGGAACATTTTGGTTTTTTCTTGCCTCAGTATTTAACCGGATGTCAGAAAAAGTGAATAACTGTATTTCTTGTGGGAAACAAATACCTCATAGGGATTACCATACATTGTGTATACCTTGTTTAGGGCCTGAGCACGACGTTGTTGGTTGCCGCTCTTGTGCTAGGTTTAACAAACGCACTATTAAGAGGAGGTTAGACTGTGCCAGATTAGTGTTAAGGAAGACCTTCTACAGCATCTGGAATATGTTATAGCAGTGCTAAGATGCCTAGGGTATTCTGTGAACGAAATAAAGTCCAGTCTAGTACCCTCTCAAGACATGTGCTTTCTGGGTGTGAGACTGAATACAGCAGCCCAGATGGCCTTTTTAACCCCGGACAAACAAAAGAGTCTATCACTTTACTTCCATCAACTATCTCATCAGTCCGTGCTGACTGCAAAGACAGTCCTTCAAGCATTAGGGTTCATGGCATCTTGTATTCTGGTGCTTCCCAATGCCAAACTGCATATGAGGAAGTTACAATGGTATCTCAAAAATGTATGGACACAGCACTGCCAGGATTTAGACACTGTCATTCAAATAATACCTTGCCTTCAAAGAGAATTTTTGTGGTGGGCTCAGGAATGTCACCTAAACAAGGGACTCTCTGTGACCCGCCAGAGGCGAGTCAGATTTTAACGACAGATGCCTCGGACATTGCTTGGGAGCTCATCTAAATGGAAAGTGGATACAAGACAAGTGGCCTGCCAGACTACAGCATCTACATATCAACATGAAGGAGATGTTAGCAGTCCAGTTCGCATTACTGGCTTTCAAGGAGTTACTTCTTCCAGGGCAGGTGTTGATTCTAACAGACAACACAACTGTCATGTGGTACATCAACAAACAAGGGGAACACATTCTTATCCTCTATGCAGGCAAGCAATGATTTTATGGGAGACTGCGCCACGCTTGCACCTAACTCTTCAGGCAAGGTTTCTGCCAGGAGCACAGAACTCCTTAGCAGATGTGTTAAGCAGACAAATCATGGATCCCCACGAGTGGAAACTGGATCTTCATGTATTTCAGAAATTGACAGTGTCATGGGGAACTCCAGACATAGATCTGTTCGCTTCTCCACTAAACCACCAGCTGCCACAGTTTTGCACAAAGGGGTTTCATCACACAGCTTGGAAAGTGGATGCTCTGTCTTTCAGTTGGACAAACCTTCATGTGTATGCCTTTCCACCTCTGCCTCTTCTTCCAAAGGTACTGTTAAAGGTCAGACAGGACAGGCCAAGGATGATTTTGATAGCTCCAGATTGGCCTCGGCAACACTGGTACCCACTACTACGGAGTCTGGTAAAGAAGCCTCCATGGCCTTTACCTTTGATTCCACATCTGTTATCCCAGAAGGACGGTCATCTGCTCAATGTCAAGCTTCACTCTCTTCATCTGACAGCCTGGCATATTCTGTGTTGAAACACAGCAGGTCTCAACTTCCTCAACAAGTTTTAAATGTGATTATGGAAGCTAGAAGACCTAGTACAAGGAAAGTGTACGCAGAAAAATGGAAGAAATTTTTATTTTGGAGTAAAGCAAAGAATTTGGAGATTTCTGAGCCTAATTTAAGTATGGCTCTTCAATATCTTACTGAGTTACTGGACAAGGGTCTGTCCTTCTCTTCCATTAAGATTCATGCTGCAGCAATCTCAGCTCACTATGATTGTGACCCACCATTGTTTTCGCATCCTTTGTTCAAGCAGTTTCTTAGAGGGGCAAAAAATATAAGACCCCCACGTAGAGCTCCTACTCCTGCTTGGGATCTCAATTTTGTGTTGGAAAATCTTACTCTACAACCTTTTGAGCCTGCGGCTACTGCTGAATTGAAATATTTGTCATGGAAGACTGCTTTTTTGTTGGCTATTACTTCTGCAAGAAGGGTGTCTGAGTTGCAGGCCCTTATGGCAGTCGAGCCCTTTTTGATTTTCCATAAGGATAGGGTATCATTACGTACTAATCCTTCCTTTATGCCTAAGGTGGTTTCTAGTGTGGCTTTAAACCAAACTATTCATTTGCCTACTTTTTATGCAGACCCCCAAAATAAAGGGGAAAAGATTTTGCATACTTTAGATGTACACAGGCAATTGCGTTATTACTTAAGCAGGACTAAGGATTTTAGGCAGTCTCAGCAGTTGTTTGTTTCTTTTGCTTTGAGTTCGCAGGGCAAGCCTGTGTCAAAACAAACTATTTCTAGGTGGATTGGCTTTTGCATTGCATTTTGTTATTCCCATCATGGCAAGGAGATTCCAGCTGGGATTAGGCCTCATTCCACTAGGGCTACTGCCACTTCAACAGCATTTCTACGGGGTGGCAACTAAGGATATTTTGGAAGCAGCTACTTGGAGTTCAGTGCATACTTTCTCTAAGCATTATCACCTTCCTATCTACTCTAAGTCTAGGGCTGGTTTTGCCACAGCTGTTTTGCAAGGCATGTTGTCAGCTCCTGCTTCTTTATGATTTGCCAGCCTCCCTTACCTCTGCTTTGGGATTCTACCCAATAGTAAGGACTGCAGCAATGGAAAACGAAGAACATAGTACAGTTTTGTACCTACCATAAATGTAGATGTTCGAGGATTCCATTGCTGCAGTCCAATTTACCCTCCCTCCTTCCCTCTGTGTTTAGGGGTGGTTGTGTAGGTGAGTTTACATGCTTATATTTTTGTATATATTGTTCATGTTTTGGTGCAGGTATTTTGGGCCTTGTCTTTTTAGGGTCTTCTGACATCTGGGGCAAGAAAAGACTGAGGATATGACGCCGGTCATGCGCATTAGTACCCTGACGTACTGACGTCAGTCTAATGCGCCCTGACCGACGTCAGCCTTATACTCTGGTATTCGGGCCGACTGGATGCGGACTATACCCAATAGTAAGGACTGCAGCAATGGAATCCTCGAACATCTACATTTATGGTAGGTACAAAACTGTACTTTATTGATTGTGGATTCATGTCAGAGTTTTGACTGCAATGGCATTACATAGCTACATCTCTTACACACTGAGGGAGAGTAGTGTCTAAGATTTTGTGAGTTGCTTCACTGGAGAAACAGCAGCTTGCAAAAGCAGGTAACTTGTCATAGTAGGGAAATACAAAAAAAATCAAACGAACCCACTGGCCAGTAGAAAAACAACACAATTCAGGGGTCTGCAAGCAATGAAGAGGCCTAGAAATGGCTTAGTTCTTCCTTACTAAACAAGGCAATTCTATCTCAACCACAGTAAATGCATATATATTAGAAAAAGGGTACTAGATGAATGCTAATGATGTGAATTTGGTGGTAGGGGTCTACATACTAGAACATCAGGATGGGCAGATTTTAAAAAAAGTATGGAAAAAAGGGTGAACTTTCTAGGTAGTGTGCTGTACACTTTAACAGGTAGGAAGATAGAATCTGTAGATTGTTGCCTTATATTTTTGGACTGTTCCTTATAAAATTTGTGGTTTTCTGGGAAATCACTGGGTTGATGGTGCAGTGGTGCAGCAGTAGCACTGTCGCCTCACAGCAAGAAGTTTACCGGTATGATTCTCGGCTGGAGTGACTTTTGTGTGGAGTCTGCATGTCCTCCATGCGTTCATGTGGATTTTCTCCAGGTACTCCGGTTTCCTCCCATGTTACAAAGACAGGATTCTGGTGCATTTTTCCCTTGGCCTAGGCTGAAAATTGCCTTTGTTCCAAGTTGGACTTTCCCGGTAAACAAATGTTAAATAAATAAATTATCTGAGGACTGAAGTCACTAAATAATGACATACATTTGAGTTTCAGAATTCATATCCTTCAGAACATGCATTCTAACACAAATCCTGTTATTCTAGCAACTGTGTTAAGTTTATAAGAGCAATATTTAAAATCTGTCCCTGTTTTACAGCCTTTGTCCCTCCATTATGTCCGGCTTTGTCCAGATTTTTGTGCTAAGAGGTTGAGAGGTATGGGTGTCACCAAGGTGGGTCCATTGCCTATATCAATGCTTCTCTGGCCAGTGCTATAGGATAAAACATGAAACAAACACATCTAATATTTTCCTGCATTATGTTTCCATGGATCTTTCTGGTCAGCAAAGTAAGGGAGGTGTGACTTTCTCTTTTGCAGCTTTGGTAAGGATGTTATGCTCTAATGCGTAGAAACCTGGAATTATATCGTAGTTGGTTCATTTTTTTCTGATGTGGCATTTATAATGGAGACCTTTGGTCCTGCTTTTTTCAGCAATAATGCCCCCAGGGTTCTCCATTATATAGCACCATCAATCAGTTTAGCTTGGGGTGGTACTGTTTTCCATCATTTAACCCACTAACTGAAGAAGGCAAGAGTTGGAGTTACCAACTTTTATGAGTTCATTGTTGGTAGAAAAGCAAACTGCTGGTATCGCCTTATCGGTTGTCCACAAGTAGTGTGGAGGACATTCCTTCAGGAGTTCACAGACTTCCTTGCCTCCTTGTTATTGACATTGCCTAAGTGTCTGATCTTAGAGTACTTCATTATCAAGGTTAATGAGGATGTTGTGGCATTTGTAAAATAATTCCTGTTTATTATAAAGAAATCTCAAGATTAAGCAGGTAGTACCCATAAAGCTGGGCCCACAGATATGGACATACAGTGAATTTGTTACATCTTGCTAAAATAACTACTACTGAGTTGGTGGTAAATCTGTTTTCAGGGCTGGTTATTACTGGTCAGTTTCATGGTCAGCCAACCTTGGGTGGAATAACTGAGCATATCCTGTTATACTACCTGTAGACCTCCTTGTATTGATACATACCTTGGCTTCTTCTCTTTTGGTCTACTACAGTGCCTGTAACTGGGGATGCAGGACTTAAAATTTGATCTCTTGCAGCGGGTACAGAGCTTTACAGCCTACCTATTGATTGGGCTGTTGTAATAATCAACATCCAAAAACTGCAAACATCTAGCATAAAACAGTGTACATGTGATAAATACTCATGTCCATAAACATGTTATTTGGAAGCAAACTGTTGATGTTGCCTGGCAGACAGTTCTTGATCAGTAAAATGTTTAATTGTGTGTGTGTGTGTGTGTGTGTGTGTGTGTGTTTACAGATTGTACTGCTAATGTTTTTTTCTCACAAATTTGATAGGTTGAGGAAGACTATTTAAACTGAGTAATTTGACAATTAATAAGCCAAAGCACCAAAAGTTTCTTTTCACAATATTTTTTTTGGACATTTGAATATTTGTCAACTTTCTGTTCTGTATTTTGATAACAATATATCACACCAGGTTTTCAGCACTGCCTGCCAGTTAGAGTTGGTATCTGTAAATTTTTAGTCCTGATTTATTTCTATATGACTTGGTATCCCATACCCTTGGGAGCTACTATATTTGCCTTCCCATGCCCTTTCCTGAGCCAACATGAGGCTATGGGAGTGTTGGTGATTCCAAGGTTGCAGCTAGATTAATCTGGGATTCACTCCTTTGTTTATTTGTAGTCAAGTCCTTGAACTGTAGTACCATGCTGGCTGGTGGTCACTAAAGACTAATTTATTTGAAGTGATGTGTTGGCAAGCCATTGCCTATTAGTTTCAGTGGATGCTAAAATTCAGTCTTTATGCCTTTACTATGTTATTGCTGATAGTTGTTTAGATGTTTATTAATTTGTAAAGTGACTAGGCTAAGACACTCAAATAAACTTGAACTTCATCTAAATGTATGCAGTGTGTGTGTGTGTTTATCAATGTGCATTAGTATGCACGTGTTGGTGGTTAGGAGAAGAACCACAGATGAAAAAACTGAGTCAGAGATAGCCGTCATAGGTAATTTGGCCTCCATTCACTCCTGTAAGCCTTTAGTTTATAAAACATGTTGACCTTATTTTTCTTTCTGCGTATGGTTACATCAAAAATTTTGCTGCAGATGAGGCAGAGAACTGTATAGGTTTTCTTGTAAGGCAGCATCCTCTTAATATTTTTTGCAGAAATGGGAGAACCAAACTTCTTAGGTGCAGGGGAAGATAGGGGTGCTGAATCTGTTGCCAGTATTGATACTTTTCCCCAGGGGACTTTCCCACTAGTGTAGTGCATGCCAGAAAAGAGACAGAAGATCCTTCACATGGTGGGGCAGCAGTCTTTGACTGGTTTCCTAATTGAGATGGTGGCTATGGATAGATCCATGGCACAGGCAGCCAATTACTGGGTGCATACATGGGTTATCATTATGCTGGCACTTCCACCCCCAGTCAATCTGTTTAGGATCCTCTTTTTGAAGGGGATCTTCTGTCTAAGGCCTGTGACCTGAATGTATTGGATTAGTTGGTTCCTGTTATGATGAACAGGAAGAGGGACCCAAACAGATGTTTTCTTTTCCTTCTTTTGATGTCAGCATGGGGAGAGGTGTTCTAGAAAGCTTGTAGTTCTCCTATGCTCATTTAGGCTTTGCCTAAGAAAGGGTCTAAGAAATTTTGGGTATGCTCGGCCTGACCTGGCCTCCACCCCATGTTGTCTGTGGACCCTGCTTCTGTGTCCCAAGTGACCTTTGTTAATAAGAAGACAATGTCTTTTTTGTGCCTAGTTTCTCAGATTAACTAAGCGGCTAGATTATTAGGAAAAGTAGGTGGCACAATCCGGCATGGTAGATTTTAAAGTGTTTAAATGCCAGTGTTTTATGCAGTAGTTGGGAGTTGAGATAAATGTACAGTTTAGATGAGTTTGGCGCATCATTGCCTGCAGAGCAAAAGGTCTGTGTTAAAGATATTTTTTCAATATTTCTCAGGTCATGCTCTAAAAAGTGCCTTGGAGGGGGCTGATACTATTTCTGGAAATGCAGCATTGTCAGTGATGATTAGTAGGTATACTTGGCTGCACTCACAGAATTTTTCTGGTGAGTTAAATAATGAGATTATGAATAGTCTTTCTAAGTTTGCTTGTGTGTTTAGTAAATCAGCTAATCAAATACTTAAACACTGGTATGACACAGGCAAATTGATGCAAGGAGTACCAAAAATGTTAATATTCCCAAGTAACCCTCTATTAACCAAGATAATTTTTGGTGGCCTAACAAGCATAAGTCCCAGCCAAACAATATCCAAGGTAATAAAAGGAAACAGCAGGATGACAACTCCCCCATGCCTAACAAGAAGGGTTCATTTCCTTGAAAAGATAACCCCCTTCTAGCTTATGACTATGCTGAGGTGTGGCATCTGTCTTTGTCAAGTCCTCCTTTGAGTTCCTCATCTCTCAAATTAGCTCTCTACCAGGTGGCATGGCCATCAGTAGTTTCTGACAGATGGGTGCTAAACATTGTTAGCAGAGGTTTCAGACAAGTAGAAATATTGTCCACCTCTGTTTGGGGGGGGGGTCCCCTCTCATCCTCTGGAACAGACTTTGTTATTCCCTCCTATTCTCCAGAAAATGCTGAACTCAAGGGTCATAGAACCAGTCAATCTTCAGAAAGAATGAGAGGTTTCTTATCTAGTATTTTCTTGGTTCCCCAAAACAGCAGTTGTACAGACCAGTGTGAGATGTTTTTTTTTAATACATTTGTCAAGATCCCCAAGTTTAAGATGCTCACCCGGCTGACAGTGCTTTTTCCATTTCCAGACCACTGCTTCACTGTGACCCTGGTGTTGACAGATGTCAGTTTTCGTTTTTGCCTTTTAAGCTATCCACTGTGACATGACTGCTTTTCAAATGCCTTTTTCCTGTGGCCACTCATGAATTCTGTACATTCACTTTTTTTTTCTTGCTTGGATGACTAACTGATCTATGCAGAGTCTCTGTCCAGGTATGTGGAATTGCTATAGAAGTTCTCATCCTGTCTCTCCTATCTATTGTTAAAATGAAACCTACTTTTGTGTTTGACACCCCCAGAAAGACATATTTCTGGGATGCTTAACTGACTTCAAAGAGTCAGTCTTTTCTGCCTGAAGACAAGATCCTGTTGTACCAGATGGTGTTTCCAGAATTCTCCCAGGGGAATGTTGACTCAAATAGAGAATTCGTAGAAATTTTTGTACTGTTGCCTTTCATTATTTTCATTTTATAACTGGCCCATCTTTACATGTGAAAAAGTCAGTGGTACATCTGAAATTGTTGAATGCAGCATCTTTTTTCCCTGGAATCCCAGTTGCCAGTGCTACCCTTCATCAGATGAGAAGTACAGTGATACAGTGATCAGCTGAGTAGCAATCCAGGGCTTTTTTTCTCTCTCCACCCCCCACCCCCCGTAATGCCTGTACAATCTGTTCGCATAGATTTGTCTAACTTCACCTGGAGGGCTGTCTCAATGGAGATGCAAGTGCTAGCCACTTGAGTACCCAAAGATGCATGGACACACATGTACACACATCAATATCTAGGAAACATTGTCAATATTTCACACCTTGAAAATTCCTCACAAGCTTTGGACTCTATGTCCTCTTCTGCTAGTTATTATGGACATAACCACAGTGATGTGGTGCCTCAGCAAACTAGAGGGTACCAGGTCTTACCCTCTGTTGGGTGGCAGTTACAATAACAGCCTAGGAGCGGGCTTCTCAATATTTTCAGGTATCAGACATCCCATCAGAGCAGAACATTGTGACAGACTCAGCAGATCCTGGTCAGATTCACACGAGAAGAAGCTCAAGGCAGTAGCATTCCAGGATCTAGTTCAAATGTGGGGAATACCTATAATAGATCTGTTTTCCTCCTTTCAAAACAGACAGATGGAGAAATTCTGATCCAGACATTGTTGCAGCCATGCTTGGAGGAAAGATGCATTATTTTTCAGTAATGGTAATGGTAGTGTTACTGTATTCATTTCTGCCCTTTCCTCTGATTCACAAGTTATTTCTGAAAGTTGTCTGAAAGTTGAAAGACAAATGCCAAGGATAGTTGTGGTGACCCCTATTGGCCTTGGCAGTCTTGGTTCTCCCTATTAATGGCACTGGCCAAATGTAATTACTACAGACTTCCTCACAAGCTGGACCTGCTCACACAGTATCAGGGATGACTGGTGCATATCATTTTGGAGAAACTTCAATTAACAGCCTGGATGATTCTGTCTTGACTCCGTTTAGGCACTTGTTTCATAGCAGGTGTTAAAGGAAGCCAGAAAATCTACTATTAGAAAATATTATGTTTACAAATGGATGAGTTTTTTTAAGTGATGCCTAAACAGAAACAAAGGGTCCAATGTAGTTATCTCTCTGGATTTGAAATACTGGCATGAGCCACTTCAGGATGGGTAAGGATTTATGTACATTAAGGTGCATTTAGTGGCCATTTCTGCTTGTTTACCAATGGATCCCCATCTTTCTTTCTTCATTCTTCTTTTTTTGCTAAAACAGTTCATGAAAGGAGTATTATGTGTGAGATACCCCTCACAAGCAAATTCCACCTTTATGGGATCTCAGCTATGTTCTTAAAAATGACCTTACCACCTTTTGAACTGACAGCTTATGCTGATCTTAAATTCTTAACATGGAAAACTGTTTTGCTTATTGCTCTGACATTTGCAATTGCAAGCTTTCATGGTAGGATAACCTTAAGTGGTTTTCCACAGGGATATATTTGTGTTGCACACTTATCCTTTTTTCAGGCTGAAAGTGTTTACATACTTCACTTTCTGTCAGTGATTTATTCCCCCCATGTTCATTCTGGAATATAAGTATAAGGGATTAATATTACTTTACACCTTGGATGTGCATAGGCACTTCAGGTACTGCCTTGACAGATCAAAGCCTTTTTGGAAGAGCAAAAGGATTTTTCTTTCTTTGTCTGGGGCAAAGAAATGTCAACCTGTCTCTAGGCAATTCATTACACATGGGTTGCCTTCTGTTATTATTTTTTGTTACCTTCATCATGGCGAGGGGAATCCAGGCAAGATAAAGGCACTTTTCACAATGGACTTTTTCTCATCGGTGATATTTTGGAAAAGAGTGGACTCTCAAAGTATTCTAGTGGCAGTAGTGTGGCTTCATCATTACATTAATAAACCACTAAAAACTGAATGCTTTTCTAGATCCAGTGCAGGTTTTGTGAAGACCATTCTCCAGGTGCTTCTGGACATTTATCCTTCCTCTTCCCAGGTTGGGTAAGCTTTGAGAATCTACCCATAACCAGTAAGGCAGCGTGTTTGTTAAACATAGTATAGTTGCATAAGTTCTACTTACCTGTGACAGTAGATGTTAGAATATACTGCCTCTCACCGTCCCAGTTTTATTGTGTATATAGTTGGTTGTAAGAGGTGCTGTTGAGTTTGGTTCAGCAACATTTTTTTGGTGTGTGTGTGTGTGTGTGTGTGTGTGTGTGTGTGTGTGTGTGTGTGTGTGTGTGTGTGTGTGTGTGTGTGTGGTGTTTTGCTTGTAACAGTATTTGTTTGCATTGCTTGTATTTCATCTGCTCTTCCTGTTGGAACCTAGAAAACTAAAAGGGTCTTGTCTGAGTGTAAAAGGCTGTCATGATCCTCTCAGGTGACTGGTTCATCACCCTCACAGACAAGCAGTGGGAGGAGTTCTGAGCTTTGACAGACTGCCAGACGGAGGGTAACAGGGCAGTACTACATATATGCCATATGGCAGTGTGTCCTACAAACATCTACTGTTACAGGTAAGTGGAAATTATTGTTTTGCTTTTATATTTAACAAATGCTTATTTTTACTGTTTCTGAGGAAACTTGCATTATATCTCTCAGAAATGCAATGTGTATGTTTGCTTTTAGACACTAGGGGCTGTCGATTGAAATCAACTTTACTGTTGTTTCTCTGCTTTATTTTCACCTTTTGACACAAAAATATTTCAGAACTTGGATTTTGTCAGCATTTATATTAGTTATAATATTTATGACTCTACTCTGTGTGTTTTTAACACCAGATCATGATTTTACTGTGAATTAACTTATTTATAGGTTCATAGGTAAGTACTAGGCTAGCTGCCCTTGCAGGCCATTTTAAGTCTAACCAGTTTCCCTTTTTATGCTTGAAATAACCTATACCATTTGATTGTAGATTGGCCTTACCCATCCCATGGTCAATAATTATATATTACCCACAATGAGAATAATGGGGATCATAACAATAGATAATTTGAGGGGACCCATGCATGATGGGATAAAGCATTTAGGAGATGGCTCCGACCATTATTAGTGGAGGGGGCAGTGCTGGGATACTTTTCTGTTTCCCATCCATAGATCTATGTTGTGCTTGAATATGGGCAGGGATGAACTTTGTTTTATGTGGTTGGGGAGTCTATTCCACAAAAGCAGTATCCTCTGCAAGATATACCTGTTCCTCCAAACTGTTCTGTTGATGATGCAAAATATGTTTAGATCTCTAGACAAAGTATTTCTGATGCCATTTGGCTTGCTGATGTACATAAATCCAAAAGTAATAGATTGGAGGATGCCTTGTATACCAGGCACAGGCATACCAGGCACAGGCAACCTCTTAGCAGACTGTAGGATACTGAGAACAATGACAGGGCTTTCAGTCAGTCCATGTAGGACATGTTGTTTAAGCCTTGTATCCTTTTAGTAAGGTATTGATGGATGTTCCAATTGTTGCACATGCCTGGACAGATACATGCCAATGGGGGCATTATATTCAATGACTGGCCTAATGATGTCTGAGCAAAGAGGGACAATGACATCCCTATATCTAGACACAATTCCTTTGTTTAGAAGCTGTGCTATATAGAATGACTTCTTGCAACAATAGACACGTGTGGGTCAAAAGTTAGATCACTGTCCACATAGTTCTCAAATCCAGAAAACTAGGTCAACTCTTAGGGTCAGTTTCCTGGTGTAGATGACTTTCCAAAGGATCCAATAATGCATTTGTTTGGCATTAAGTTTCAGTCCATGATTTTGGCAGCAGTTATTTATTTAAGACAAACCTTCCTGCAGGATGGCTAAGTCATTTGGGGATTCAGTGACAGCTTCTAGTGTGCAGGTTAGCCAGAGCCCCTTGGTATTGCACCCCCCCCATTAAATCAGGTTGTACCTAAAAAAATATGCTTCAGCTAAGATTTAGTGAGTCTGTCAGGGCCACTGCTCAGCCAACAGACCACTTACTTTTGGCCCATTTCCCTCTACTGTAGCTTTGCTAGCCAGTATGACTCAAGGGTTAGACATGTCTTCCTGGGCTGATCTAGTATCTGGAGCAGGTATGGGAGAACGAAACTGTTTAGTTGTAGGAGTAGTCCAGGGTAAGAGACCCCTTGGCAGATATAATACTCTGTCCCGAGTATTTTGTATAGTTTTAAAGTTCACAAGAAACAGAAACAGAAGCTTCATCATAGAGCTGATAATCAGATTATAGCTGTTTATAAGGCTGATGTGGTTTCCTTGGCTGAGTGTTCTGCAGACAGCTAAATTTGGTGATTGTGTTCTCATATGTGGAAAATGTTTATAAAGCTGCCTGCAGGACACCAGTATCTATTCCAGCAATCCGTAAAAAGGCTCAGAGAAGATATAGGGTTTCCAGAGATATGACAGGTCTCTTTTCTTATTTGACTGCTCACCAAGCTGTGGTCTTCCCAGCTACTTGATCAAGTAAAAGGTCCTTAGTTTCATATAATACAATGCCCCCTGATAAAGAGGGAAAATGGTTAGAGCTTCAGGGCAAAAGGATGTCTCCTTTTAGTAATCTAGCCTTTAGAATGTTAAATTATCAAAGATACATGTGGAAATTTATTTTACAGTGTGTGTACAGTTTCAATAATTGTGTTAAATCCTTATCTGCAGAGCAAAAGTCTTATATGAATGAAATTGTTTCTAATTTGACTCAGGTTTTGAGAGGTGTGCTTAAATGTGCAGACACAGTCTTGAGAAATGCTGCTTCTTCTGTTGTATTAAGATGATATGCTTGTCTATATAATCATAACCTCTGATGATGTTAAAGCCAACATTCTGAGTGTACCTTCAAGTTCTGAATTGGTTTTGGGCGCTGTGTTATAAAGATTATTAAACATTGGGATGATGGAGGTAAATTAAACCATGGGATATCTAGGATGTTTCATGTAACCAAGTTATCCCCAGACAAGGCATCTTCCTTCAAGGGGCAGAACAAACAAAAATGCCATCCAAACAGTAATCATGGATCCAAAAGAAAATGGCAGGAGGATAATTATTTGAAACCAAACAAGGATTTCTTTCTGAAAAAGGACCAATCCCCTGCAAAGTAATGACTATGCTGAGTCACAGTGCACACCTACCCCCTCCCCTTCTTCTTTTCCTCCTTCCCACAGAGTCTCACTCTGTCTCTCTCTCAACCCTGGAGCCTGGTTGCAAATAGTCTCAAACAAATGGGTTGGGAGAATATTTAAGGGAGCACTGGAGGAAAGAGCTTTGTCTGCTGTAGTTGGTGTGGGGGAATTCCCCTGAAAGGGGAGGATGTTCTATTCACTGCCAAGTGGATAGAACATCCTCCCATTTCAGGGGAATTTCCCCACAAAACTAGAGCCGATAGAGCTGTTTCCTCCAGTGATCCATCACATGGTAGAAGCAGGAGTCATAGAACCAGTGCATCTGATACACAAAGGCAAAGGATTTTAAATACTCCAGAATCTTTTTGGTACAAAAACGGATCACTTCTGGAGACCTGTCCTAGATTTGTCCTTTCTAAACACCTTTGTAAACGTTCTAAAATTCAAAATGCTCACCTTACAGTCAGTCCTAGTGTTGCTTCCAGACCACTGTCTTGTGGTGACTCTCGAGATCAAGGACACTTATCATCATATTCCTATTGCTCCCATTTTCAGGAAATTTTTGAGACATGCTATGCCTGCCTTACATTATCAGTTTTCTGCATTACAATTTTGGGCTATGTACTGGAACTTGAGTGTTTATCAAGTGCCTAGCCCCAGTTTGTTTTGTGATTGAAGTATGTTAGGCATCCAAATTTGTAATGATTTAGATAATTTGCAGATGTGTGCAGGTTCTGTATCCAGGGAGTGGAGTCCTTAGACAAGGTAACATCCCTCCTTTCCTACCTGGGCTTCAACGTGAACCTTCAAAAGTCCTTCCACACACCCTCTCAACAAACTATTTTCCTGGGGTGTTGGACAGATACAACAAAATGGACTGTTTCCTGTAGGAAGACAAAGTTCTGAATTATCATGGCATTTTCTTAGAATTCTTTCTTCTAGATGTGGCCTCAGCAAGAGAGTTCCTCACAGTTCTAGGCATCATGCTATCTATGAGCCTCATGATACTTCTAGCCAGAATAGATATGAGAAAATTCAATAGTACTTGAAGAATTATTGGACCCAGCACCTTCATGACTTGGATGTCCAGGTACCAGTACCAGGATTTGTGAAACGGGAACTGCAGTGGTGGAGGGATTGACTGTCTTTGAATCTCTTTTCAGACCATGATCCAGTCTCTCCAGATGGACTCTTCAGATTTTGCACGGGGAGCATTTTACATGGGAGGTCAAGTGCAATAAAAGAGATGTTGGGAGTGATCATTCCTTAAAAGTTATTCACCACTTATGGACTCTGGGTCTTCTTGTAGTGATCACAGACAACACTGCTGTGATGTGGAGCAAGCAATGGAGTACAAGGTCATACCATATTTGCCAGTTGGCAGTGATAGCCTGGGAGCTGTGAGCATTCAGGCCTCATACATTCCATCAGAACAAAACAAAGTAGCAAGCAGACTAAGCAGATTCTGGGCAGACCCTTACGAGTGAAAACTCCATGTAGAATCTTTCCAAGACTTGATCTAGATGTGAGGAACACCTCAAGTAGATCTGTTTGCCTTCTTTCAAAACATGCAGCTAAAAAGTTCAGAGTATGACATCCTTGCATCTATGCTTTGAAAAAGATGCCATATCATTCCCATGGTTGGAAATGTTCCTGTATGCATGCCCACCCTTACCAATGATTCCCAAGGTACTTCTAAATATTCAGAAGGAATTACCAAAGATCATTTTTGTAACCAGCTTTTGGTCCTGGTAAATTTGGTTCTCCCGTTTAATGGAATTGGCAAAGGGCAATTTCCACAAGCTTCCTCACCGACTGGATCTAATCACACAGCATTGGGGCAAATGGTATACACCCTAACTTAGAGCAATTGCAGCTGACAGACTGGATGATTCTTTTTTGATATTTTTTAAGCACTTTTTCCATAAGGATTTGCAACAGGTATTTAAGGAGGCAAGAAAACCTGCAATTAGAAAATTGTACATTTACATGCAAAAGAGATTTTTTAGGCTACATCTAGCCAAGAACAGAGATTCAGAAAGGCTTTTGACACCTTGGTTTTAAAATATTTGTGTAAGCTACTCATATGCTTCTATCAAAGTGCATCTTGCTGCCATCTCAGCTTGTCTGCCCATGGATCCCTTTTCTTTGTCTTTTTTGTAGTCAAACAGTTTATGTAAGACATGTTACATGGGACACCCCTTGAAAGCAATTTCTTCCTCCCTGGGATCTCAACTTTATTCTGGAAAAATGTACCTTACTTTCTTTTGAACTTGCCTTTTAGGTTGATTTAAGGTTCATTACTTAGAAGACTGTTTTACTCATTCTTCTAACAAGGTGAGTCTCTGAACTGTAATCAATGTGATCCAACCCCATTTGATTCTTTGCAAGGACATGATTGTGTTACATACTGATCTATCATTCACACCTAAAGTTGTTTTTGAATTTACCTTGAATCAAGCCATCAATCTCCCAGTGATCTAGCTTGAGCTAAAAACAAGGTAGAAAAGATTTGTGCCCACAGTGTGGTGCAGAGCTACAGTTATCCCACTCCACAAGGGGGGGATCCACATTGGATCCCGGAAACTACCATCCCATCAGTTTGACAAGCCTTATCTGCAAGGCCATGGAGCGTATTATCATGGAACTTATAAACAAAGACATTGGCAACCTTCAAACACTGGACCCCACCCAGTTTGGGTTCGTGAAGGGCAGATCTTTCTCTTGAACCTGATTGGCTTCTTCGAATCAGTCTCCAGAGCCATGGACAAGAGTAAGGTGGTCCACACAGCCTATCTAGACCTTGCCAAGGCCTTTGACACCATCTCCAACTCTGGAATCATAGATAAACTTACTAAGCTGAGCATTAATCCCTACGTCACCCAATGGGTTGCTAACTGGCTTACTGACAGAACCCACACTGTAAAAGTAGCCGACTCCAAATCCAGCTCCAGACAAGTGACAAGTGGAGTACCTCAGGGTTCAGTCCTGGGACCGCTCTTGTTTGGCATCTACTTCTCTGAAGTACAGGCCAACACTAAGGCACTCTGGCTAACAAAGTTCGCAGATGACTGCAAACTGGGAGCCATTAATGAATCCCCAAATGATGTGGATGCTCTACAAAAGGGCCTTACAGAAACAGATACTTGGTGCCAAAGCCATGGTCTCAAACTCAATGCCAAGAAATGTATAGTTACCCCCTTTGGGAAAAAACATGTGCCTGTGAATTACCATATAGGTGGCAGTACACTAAACACCGAAAGTGTGATAAGAGACTTAGGGACACATGTGGACAGTGGTCTCACCTTCGATAACCACATCGCCACAACAGTCAGGAAATCCTTCTGTGTGGCACACCTCATCACTAAGGGCTTTTCATCCAGAAAAAAGGAGGTCATTGTCCCACTGTATTCATCCCTCATTAGATCCATTATAGAATACAATGCCCCGTTTGGTATGCACCTCTCAAGACATCTGCAACAACTGGAAAGGCCGCAGAAATACCTCACTAAAAGAATCACAGGCCTAAAGCAGATGCCCTACGCTGATCACCTTAAAAAACTCCGGCTATACTCTGTCGCATATCGTGTACTCAGATGCGATCTCTGCTTAACATACAAGGCCATGTCAAACCCATAGCTGTTGGACATGCTACACTTAAAGAAATCCCAATCCCTCAGAGCCACACGCTCCAGGGATCTAAACCTTGTCATCGCAATAAACAAAACATGCTGGAGGGATAGGTTCCTGACACAGAGACTCCCCAGACTCTGGAATAGATTGCCCATACATGTCAAGCAGAGTGCCTCTTTAGCCCTGTTCAAAAGGAACCTTGATGAGTGGATGGGAGAAAGGAAATTCACCCCAGGGATCACATCAGTCGCCCTGCTAGACAGGGGTCCAGGGAAGTAAATAGTGTGGGAAAAAATAGCCAGGGAATTGTTATGGGTAGGCTTGTATAGGCCCTAGGGCTGATAGCCTAGTACCAACCTATGAACCTAAATACCTTGGATGAACACAGGCAGCTCAGGTGCTCCCTTGACAAAAACAAAGCCCTTTATGAATGCTGAACTGCTGTTTATATCTTATACTGGGAATAAGAAAAGTCAGTGTTTCTCTAAGCAAACTGTTGCATGATGGTTCTTTTACTATCACTATGGTAATTCTCTTCCAGGCAAGGTTAAGGCTTACTTAGCTAGGGCCTTATCCTCATCAATGGCACTTTAGAAAGTGATGGACTATAAAAGCATTCTAGAGGCAGCAGTCTGTTCTTCCCTTCATACTTTCACAAAGCACTGCAATCTGGATTCCTTTTCAAGGTCAGGAAAGGCTTTGCAAGGAGTATTTTCCAAGGGCTTCTGGATCCTTATCCTTCCACTTCCTAGGTAGAGTAAGCTTTGGGAATCTACCTAAAATGCAACTGAGGCAATGGTAATGATGAACATAGTACAACTGCGTAAGTCATACTTACCTACTTAACAGTAGATGTTTGAATTCCTCACTCCCTCTGTGTAAGCACCCACCAGCCATCCCCCAGATTGTGCATAGCTGAGGTGGGTTTCAACCTCTTTGAGTCAGTTGTTATTGGATTTGTTTTTTTTATACGGTATTGTGATTTTCTGCTAATTTACTCTTTTTAGATGTTTCTAGGTTCAGGTACTTTCCCCTCCTTTTTTATAGAAGCAAAAAAAGCCTGAACATTCACTTCCTGTGACAGCTGAAGGCTTCCCTCTCTGGATATGCTAAACCAGTCACTTCTCACAGGAAGAAATAAGGAGGAAAGTTTGAGCTTTTGAAAGCTGGCCAATACTGGGCTACATTTGCAGATAGCTAAAAATGCCACTGAGGCAGTGAAGAATTTGAACATCTACTGTTACAGTCAAGTCAGACTTACTTAACTGTACTTTATGGTTGTATGCGAGTTTGTGCCTAACATTTATGGTTTTGCAGTATGTCTAATTTTATATGTTAGAGGTAAAAAACTGTATTAAAGTGCTTAAGCAGTACATCTTGAAAGAAAATCTCCATCTAAGAAGGATTGCTGTGGATAAATACACTGAAATGCAGCACACGTGCAATATGTTAACAAATTCCAGTAGTGGACCCTATAGAAGCATATACTACAGCACTGAAAAATCACAATAACATAACATAACTGTGATGAAAGGAGATACTGCTAGCACAGCTATCTGGAATTTTGTAAATAATTATATATCATTGATAAATATCGAAATGATTTATACAAGATGGTTGTGTTACAAATGTATTAGAACAGTATGTCGTGTATATCAAACTGCTTGTACAGACGTGTGTATGTTGAAAAGGTATTTACAAAGTGCTGTTTGAAATGTACCCAAAATGTGCCCTACTGGAAGAGAACAGAAATGTATATGCACTATTGTAACTGTTTAAATGTATATATTTTAACAGTGGAAACTGGAATACAGGAGGTTAATGTCAGTCCAGCAAACTTTAGAAAAATATCTAAAATTTAATTACTGTATAGGATGCAATAAAGAGGCTATCTCTCAAGTTTTCAATGCAGCTAGAGATACAAGGTCTGTACCAGGAAGCTTTCTGTATTGTCCTTGGAGAGAAGTAATTGCTACTTTTGAAGCATGAAGGAATGCAATTGTTTTATGACTTCCAGCATCTACCAAAGATCTGAGGAAAAGCCATTGTTTGTATATTTTTACAAGTAGATGCTAAATGTTCACAGCATCTAGCAGTGGGGGGTTTGGCCTGGGAACTAGAAGGTAGATTACTAGAAATGATGTCATTCTGCAAGCTATCCCAGCAGTAATATTTTAGATAGTAAACTGAGAAGTCTCTTAGTGATACAGAGCATTCTGCATTCTGTCTTGGACTTGACAACTAGAAGATCCATTCACCACATCTGTCTTGCTCTAATAAAGTAAGTTTCAAGGGAACAACTGTCTTAGATACAGTCAGGAATATAGTGAAGATTAGTTTACATATTTTTCTTTATGTGTGAGCCTGTACTACAATGTTATTTTAAATATTTCCTGTGGTTTTGAACTCTGATGTCACTGTGAATATATATTTAGTATTGCCTCTTTTTTTATTATTATTATTTATTATTAAATATATTTAAACCATTCATTGTGGCTGATCTGTATAGAGATATTTAAGTTTTAAGAGCACTTGCATATTTATTTGGTGACGCTGTGTGGGCCACTTCTAATAGCTTTGCTCTTGGTCAAACTACCATTTGTATTAGTATTAATATTACACAGTAAGATTGGACACCCTTTGTTAAGGGCCCTAAAGTAGCTGATAAGAAGTGACTGGTGGCAGGGGAAACTATCTTATAGTCTGGGTAGAAGGGGGCATAGCTAGTAAACCTTTCCCAGTCTTTCCCGGGGTTTTGTGTGTGTGTGTGTGTGTGTGTGTGTGTGTGTGTGTGTGTGTGTGTGTGTGTTTGTGAGTAAATCAAACCTCAAAGAGTGTATGCGTCAGCTACTTGGGCAGGCATGAAGTACTGGTTGGACAGAGGGTGCTGGAGGTTTTGGCTTGGTCACTCAGCTGAGATCTCGACTCTATAGCTGTGCCAGTGGGGAGTCTTATTGCGGATCTGGAGAAAGAGAGACAAACCAGCCCCGGACTGACTGTGGTCTTTATGTGCTCTTAAGGGAAATTGCACTTGATGCAGAGAGCTGCATCTGGAAATAGTGTGTGTATTTGTCATCCTCTCAGTGAATGTCCCCCACTGTTGCCATTGATGAGGATTGAGACTTCTTGATTACTGGTCCAGTGGAGGGTCGTCACATTTGGTGGGCAGTGGTGGGACAGCCACATCACATTTGGTTGGCAGTGGTGGGATCACCACATCACATATTGGGATTCAGTTGTGTGGATATTGAACTTCTGTAGCCTGTAAACAGTAGTCACTAAAGAAGGTGTTTGTACTCTCAAGCAGCCACATGGTAGACATTCAGAGTTTCATATCACAATAGCTTTATTTATGTTTTTGTTAGTTTAGTTAGTCAGGGAGAGCAGGCACGCATGCCAGCAGGGGATTATGGCAAGCTGAGAAGTTGGCTGAGATGTGCCAAGCCAAAAGAATGGTGCATGCCAACCTGACTAAAACAGAACTGATTGTCACCTTAGTCACAGCTGCATCACAGACCAGGAACCAGGAGGTCAACCAGACTGGCCTTAAGGATGTACAACTCTCAGAAAATGGACAGTTCAACTTTGCCTCAAAGGACTTAAAAATCCATCTGGAGTTAAAGAGACTTGAACTGGAGGCCAAATGGTTGGAACTAGAATCAGCAGAGAGAATGCGACATTTGGAGGCTGAAGAAAAGGAGAAACAGATGACATTAGAATCAGCAGAGACTGAGATGTCTGGAGGCTGAAGAAAATGAGAGACTGAAATGTTTGGAGTCTGAAGAAAATGAGAGGCAGAGGCAACATGAATAGGAGATGCTGAGTCTTCTCCAGGGTCATTTAGATAATGGGGAAGGGAATAACCAAACCCCAGAAGCAATAAAGGTCAGTAAATTTCTTCCACAGTTTACAGAAGGTGATAATTTTGATAGTTTTATGCATGTGTTTGAAAGGGTTTATAAACAGTATAATGTTGACCAAGGGCTCTGGGTATGGTTCCTGATCCCCTTACTCCATGGTGAAGCTGTAACTGCTGTTTCTAAATTGTCTTATACTGATTGCTTAATAATAATACAGTTAAAATTGCTTATTAGAGTGTTTTAAGTTAACACATGAAGCTTATAGAAAAAAAGCTTTGTGAGCATAGATGCAAGGCAGATGAAAGTGTGTGCGAACATATTGCTGAACTAAGCACTTATTTCCATAGGTGGGAGAGTAGGTATTAGGTCATCACTTTTGAAGTGCTGGTAGACCTTTTGATGAGGGAACATGCCCTTAGCACTTTGCCTGAGGACATGAGAATCTGGTTGGCAGACAGGGAATGCAATACCTCAGATGAGTTGGGGAAAAAGGGAGACCTCTACCCAGCAAGTAGGGCATCACTGCACAGGAAAGGGATACCCAGTGAAAATGGGTATAGAGAACCCATGATGGGCAGCTAAACCACCCCAACAGAGTCCACCAGTAACAGGGGAAGCCACTAGTTCAGGTACACTGCCAGGATCAAGAGTTGAATGTTTTAAATGTAATCAGTGGGGCCATGTAGCATATAGATGCACACAGAGGCAAGGTGGGGAACAAAAGGTAAGGGAGCCAGCAAGTGGGAATGACAGAATGCCAACGGTAGTTTGTCTGCAGACAATAAGGGTATCAAGCTACCACAAGAGATTATATCCTATATTAGTAGATGGGAAACAGGCCACTGCTAAGAAAGACACAACTTCTGACCTAACCATTGTGAAGCCTGCAATGGTTAAAGAGGAACACTACTTGCTTGGGCAGTCTAGTCCAGTCAGAGCTTCAGGAGGGACCCCATTCCAAATACCTTTGGCTAGGGTTCATCTTGACTGGGAACTTGCAAAAGGAAGCAAACAAGTAGGTGTGTTTGAGGATATCCCTGCAGATGTCCTGATAGGGAATGATTTTGCTAATGCAGTACCTTGTGTGCATGCAATTACATGCAGTCAGGCTTGAAGACAAGCATGTGGGTCTGGTAGCCTGGGGACAGACAGACTGCACACTTGAAGCCAGGACTGGTGAGATGGTTATTTCAGACAGGGAGCTACCATGTAGCAGTGAGACTGAAGGTGAGCCACAGCTGCTGGTGGGTACTGATGCTCCCTTGGAGATAATGACTGTAAGGGCAGAGGTGAGTAGTAGTGCCCAGGCTGACAGTCAGGCACTGCTGTCAGATGATACCAGACTTCCTGTGGAAGGGGAGCTGGGAAGGGTTACAAAGAGAGAGCTGAGACAGGCACAGCTTTTGGATCCTGCATTATAAGGCTTGAGAGAGGTAGCCAGGGAGGTGTCTGATTCTCAAGGAAAAGCAGAATCTGTATACTGGAACAAAGGTTTACTGTATAGAGACTGGATCACTAAGGGAGGGCTGGAATGTGAGGTAATACAGCAATTGGTAATACCCAGCACCTACCATCTGGCACTTCTAGCCATAGCCCATGAAATTCCCTTTGCAAGTCATATGGGAATAAAGGGTACAAAGAGACATAGTATGCAGGACTTTTATTGGCCTGGCATTTCCTGGGATGTAATGGGGTACTGCAGGACCTGTGAGCAGTGCCAAAAAGTTGGCAAGGCATGAGACAAGGTCAAAGCTGCTTTGATGCCTTTGCCGGTGATTGAGGAGCCATTTCAGAGTGTAGCTATGGGTATTGTAGGGCCGCTGAGTACCCCAAGTTCCACAGGGAAGACGTATATCTTAGTGGTAGTAGATTATACTATCAGATACCCTAAAGCAGTGGCTCCATCCTCCATTGAGACAGAAAAAGTGGCAGATGCTTTGTTAGAGATTTTCAGCAGGTTAGGCTTCCCAAAAAATACTGACTGACAGAGGTGCCAATTTTATGTCAGACCTGCTGGCTTGTCTGTAAAAGCACTGTGGGGTGAAGCACCTAAAGACCACTCCCCTACCACCCCCAGACTAATGGTCTGGTGCAGAGGTTAAATTCTACACTAAAGACCATGCATTTGCAGACCAGTTTAAGAGGGAATAGGACAAATATTTGCTCCACCTGTTGTTTGCTTACAAGAAGTGTACCCCAGGAATCCACTGATTTTTCACCCGTTCATTTGCTGTATGAGCATAGAGTGAGGGGACCTCCAGATTTGATTTGCAATGAGTGGGAGAGTGAGTGTGAATCCCACAAGGAGTCTATTGTGGCATGTGTTCTAAACCTCAGGACAAGGCTGAGGGGACTCATGGGCTTGGCCTAGGAGAACCTGGCAGAAGCCCACCAGCAGAAAAAAGTCTGGTATGACAAGAATGCTGGAGCTAGAGAATATGCTGTAGGGCAGCATGTTATGGTTCTCATTTCTTTCAGACACAATAAGCTGCAGGCAACTTGGGAGGGGCCCTTCAAAGTGGTAAAGAAGGTCAGTGATGTTAACTACATGGTAGAACTTCTAGGCAGGAGGAGGGAGGGGCAAAAACTGTACCATGTTAACATGATGAAACCTTGCTATGAGACAGAGGCCCTGGTGCTAGGTATTTGCAGTAGAAGGCAGGAGTAGTCTAAGGGGGATCTCTGACTACAGGGAGCCAGCTAGCAAAATCCCACATTACTATGGTGTGGCCTAGAGTTGTAGACATATTATATGACAGTGCAACACTGTAATGGGGTCAGCAATGCAAAGGCAGATGGAATCTCAAGATGGGAAGTGGGGTAATGTATTCCCAGATAAGCTCATCCCTCTCAAGCAATATTTCTCAAGGGTCACTTGAAAAACTAGCTTGAGCCCTCGAAGGGGGGGGACAAGTGTGATGAAAGGAGATACTGCCAGCACAGCTAACTAGAATTTTGTAAATAATTATATGTCGCTGGTGAATATCGAAATGATTTATACAAGATGCTTGTGATACAAATGTATTAAAACTGTGTGTCATGTGTATATCAAACTGCATGTACAAACGTGTGTATGTTGAAAAGGTGCTTGCAAGGTGCTGTTTGAAATGTAACCACAGTCTGCCCTACTGGAAGAACACAGAAATGTACATGCACTGTTGTAACTATTTAAATGTATATGCTTCAACAGTGAAAACTGGAATAGAGTAGGTTAACCTCAGTCCAGCAATCTTTAGAAAAATATCTGAAATTAAATTACTTTATAGGACACAGTAAAGAGGCTATCTCTTAAGTTTGTTTTCAGTGCAGCTAGTGACACAAGGTGTCTGTACCAGGAAGATTTCTGTATTGTCCTTGGAGTGAACTAATTGCTACTTTGAAAGCATGAAAGAATGCAATTGTTTTATGACTTCCAGCAACTTCCAAAGATATGTGGAAAAGCCCTTGTCTGTATATGTTTACAGGCAGATGCTACATGCTGCCAGCTTCTAGCAACGGGGGTTTTGGCCTGAAAACTAGAAGTCAGATGACCAGAAATTATGTAATTCTGCAAGCTATCCCAGCAGTAATATTTTAGATATTAATTTGAGAAGTCTCTTAGTGAGTCAGAGCATTCTGGGTTTTGTCTTGGACCTGACAGCAACTAGAAGATCCAGTCATCACATCTGCCTTGCTCTAATGAAGTAAATTTCTAGGGAACAGTATAACTCTCTTAGATATATACTGAAGTTTAGTTTAGATATTTTTCTTTATTTGTGTGAGCCTGTATTGCAATGTTATTTTAAATATTTCCTGAGGTTTTGAACTCTGTCACTGTGAATATATATATATTTAGTATTGTCTTGGTTTTTTATTATTTATTATTAAATATATTTAAACCTTTCATTGTGGCTGATCTTTGTAGAGATATTTAAGTTTTGAGAGTACTTGCATATTTATTTGGTGACACTGTCTGGACCACTCCAAATAGCCTTGCCCTTGGTCAAACTACCATTTGTATTAGTGTTAATATTGCACAGTAAGATTGGACAACCTTTGTTAAGGGCCGTAAAGTAGATCATAAAGAGTGACTGATGGCAGGAGAAACTACCTTATAGGCAACAACAACAACTGGAACTCAAGGTTGAATAACAGCACGACACAGAAACAGCAACCAGGATCCAAAAAACAGATTTATTGTCTTAACACTCTAGCGCCTCGGCCACTGTAAGCCTTCAAGGAGTAAAGTATCAGTAACAGAACACCGTTTATATAATCACACAAATCATTCAATAAAACTATTATTCAATTAAATAATAAAAATTCATTATCTGTTGGTTAAATCACATTTTTCCAACAGCATTCTGTATTTAAACCTCTAGGTAATAAAGTACCAAATTTTAAAATAAAAACAGTTTCATACTTTAAAAGTAATTTACCCACCACTACATCATCAGATTCCAACTTTGCTACCTGCTGTAAAATGGTAGCTTTTAAACTATCACTGCTTCCTTTATGAAATTCACAAAAATGTTGGGCCAAAGGGCTCTCCATCTTTTTATTTCGTATGTCCCTGAGATGTTCCAAAAGCCTAACCTTGAACATTCTTTTAGTTTGCCCAATATAGAATTTATTACATCCACATGTAATTGCATAAACCACTCTATTAGTCCTACAATTATATGAGCCACTTGAACAAAAATTTATATTATTAATATTTAAAAAAACTTTATGTACAAATGGACAAGCCTGGCATTTACCACATGGGAACGTACCTAAACTAGATGGTTGAAGTGATATTTTATTCCCTGGTTTAAACAATTTTGTACGTACAACCATATCCTTAATACTTTTACCTCTTTTATAAGAAAAAATTAATTTTTTCATTTTTAAATTTCTTAGTTCATCAAAATTATCTAAAAACTCCCAAAAATGTGATATCTTATATTTTATCATATCACTACATACATTGTGTGTGGACACTACAAATAAATTATTCTCCACATCACGTTCTCTGTTTGCTATATGACTATTAATAGTCTTTTTCTTATTGTATCTACCCTGTCTTATATTTATAATTTCTTCTATGTCAGCCTCCACTAATTTACTATCGTAGTTTCTTCTCAAAAACATGCTTTTGGAAACTACCTTATAGTCTGGGCAGAATGGGGCATAGCTAGTAAACCTATACCAGCCCTTCCCAGGTGTGTGTGTGTATGTCTGTGTGTGTACCAATCAAGCCTGAAAGAGTGTGTGTCAGCTACTTGGGCAGGGACAAGAAGCATTGGTTAGATAGAGAGGGTGCTGGAGGTCTTGGCTTGGTCACTCAGCTGAGTTCTCGACTCTATAGCTGTCCCAGTGGGGAGTCTTACTGGGGATCTGGAGAAAGAGATAGAAACCAGCTCAGGACTGACTGTGGTCTCTGTATGCTCTTAATGGAAATTGCACTTGATGTAGAGAGCTGCATCTGGAAATAATGTGTGTGTACTTGTCATCCTCTCAGTGAACGTCCCCCACTGTTGCCAGTGGTGAGGATTGAGGCTCCTTGATTACTGGTCCAGTGGAGGGTCATCACAATAACCATCAATGAACAAGATAAAGCATTGATTATTCATATCCAAGATACTCATCTTCTTTCTCTTCAGACTTCTAGAACAAGAATGCACTAAATTACCTTAGCTTTTTGGCATTAGCTCTTCAAATATGAGAAGCCCTACTGACAGAACTAAAACAAATAACACCATAAAAGTATTTGTTCAAGTAAGCATTGTGTAAAATGTTTTGTGGTAACGTGCTGGTGAATGAAGATTGAATGCTTTAGTTTTAATTCCCCAAGGTTCCACCCATCGACGAGCAGAGTTCCTCCACAAGAAATTACTGACTGCAAATTTTGCCACAATTCCTTCTCTTTTGGAGGGAATTCCCCCTTTTTGAATTGATGCCACCAGGTAGTTGGTGTATATAATTACAGGGGGGCTTGCCCCCCATCGGAGGTGCATCAAAAACACTTGGATTTTTTTTGGCTTTTTTTTTTCAGTAAATGCAGTTCAAAGATTCAGATACTTGTTGCATTCACTTTCATCCACTCATAATTGAAGCAATGTTTTGATCAGATGGGTATAACTTAAAATATATCAAAATAACTCCATTCACAACTCCATGAATCTTTCTTGCAAATTTATTTTAGTAGTGCCTAATTCATCAGTAGAAAGAAAAGAGAAAAAAAAGAACCGAGGAAAGGAAAAGAAGGGAGAAAACAAATTAGAAGAAAAAAATTATCTTTTTTTTCTTTTTCTACTCATCTTTCTCTTCTCTATCCTTTCTTTCTCTCTTTGTATTTCAGCAAATATTGTACATTGATGCTACCATTTCTGTCTTATTCATATTTCTTGTAGTGTATGCTGTGCATAGATTCTACAAACTGTGTCATATTTATATTTCTTGTACTGTATGTATTTGCATTATTCTTGAATATCTTTAAATTCAGTGTTACCTGAAAGTATGCATTCAGTTGACTTTAATTGCTTATATCATATTTTGTATTACTTTCTAGGCTGAGGCTGAAATGGTTGATATGGATGAGTGTTCTATCTCTATTAACAAATTATTACATAAAATAAAATAAACAGTTCAGTGCAGTCCAGAACTCAAAGGAAATGACATGCTGTATTTTGTACTTAGCTTGCGAACTGTGTACTCCAGTAACCTTTTTAAGAACATTTTCAAATAATAAATCTAAAGCACTTAAAAAAGTCCATTGAACATATATTACTGTATTTTTCATAAATATAGCTGCTAAAGATATGAGCTCTTGCACTTTATGAGAAATCAATGGTTGTTAATTTGATCTGAATCCATTATTTCCCTTCTGAGTATTTTCCTAATTTTCTCTTCAAGTAAGTTATTGCATGTGCACAAATGCATATTGTATTTTATTGTTAATGATATGATCTGTTTCATTAATATAAAGTTAACTAATTTCTCTGCATATTTTTTTCACATACACATTTAGGAACATCCTGTTAAGCCTGATGTTGACTGGCTTGACCAAACCACCTGGAATACTTGCTGTGATCTGGAACAAAGCTTGCCAGCTTTCAAAGGAATCAAAAAGGAAATTGTAGCTACTCATTTACATGTTACATTAGGTAATGAAACTTAATTTTTTGAAAGTCACTCTAGTATTGCTGATATAGCAGACTATAGATTAGTTTGTTTGGAATACAGCTATCCCATTGCCTGTTAGCTTAGACAATATGATTTATTAGTTTATTGAAATTAAAACTGCTTTATATTTTACTACTTTGTACTTTCCTTTGTTGTATCTGAAAATAGCCATGTGCACAATTGCCATATCTTCTGCTATGTTTATTTATTTTAATAGATGAAATGAGTATCCACTGAACCGAATACGAAAAATATTTATCTAATTGCTAAGATGGGGTTGTTGATGTATTTACTGTTTGATAATAAAATAATAACTTCTTGATTTGCCTAGTTCAAAAGATTTCATCATTTATATAACAGAAATCTGTACTCCATCTTCGATAATAAAGACCTCTTGAAGAAGGGTCATCTGTTTTATTAACTAGTCGTATTTATTTATTTATTATCAAACAGTAGATGCTTCACCAACCCTATCTAGGCAATTAGATGACTAATATTTTTCTTATTCCTGTCAGTGGATATGTATTTCATCTATTAAAATATAAAAATAAACAACAGAATGAGCATGAAAAAGTATACTCACATGTCTGAATTAACATCCCTTTAGTATCAGCCAAGTGTAATAGTGCCTTTTCACTGCACATCCTGTGGTGACTTATTCTATTTGTGAAGTGGGGATTTGCAATTTACATACTTAGAAAACAAAACAGTATTTATATAAATATTTGCATGCCAATATCAGGTTCTGTTGTCTGCATTTTCACCTAGATGTTATTTATTTATTTATTTTTTTACTGCTGTGCTAACATTTATTCTGTTCCTTTGCAAATTGACAAGCCAGTAACTTTGAGTCACCTCACCCACTGCTCCATACCTTTTCTAACCACATGTAAATAGATGTTGAAAAGTCATACTTTGAAACATAAATTCATATCATTCTCAACCTACTCAGAAATTAATTTCATAATGTAAACAATACAGATCTAAATTATTCTGAGCATTACAACAGTTGGTTGGTCCATAGTGTTTAAATGCATGAGCAGTAAGCTGGTTCCCCAAATATTTTTCTTATTGATCTGTCCAGTTCAAAAGATTATGTTTTTGTTAGGTTGCTTTTGTACTTTTGTCAGAGATTTGTTTCTTTCTTTCTTCAGTGTTGAGATTCAGGTTTGCCCACCTTCCTTGGTGGCTTTGAATTTCATTAGATATACTCTTATTTTGGTTTATTTTCAAAAATATGACCTGTCAGAAATTCATTAAGTGCGATTGCAAAAGAGATGGGGTCAGCCTTTAGCACAAGTGATAGAGGTGGTCTTGTAGGGCAGTGGTGGCTGGTGACGTCAAATCAAAAGGGGGCTGCAGGAGATAGAAGAATGGGTGGGGCCAATGGGAAGGGTGTGGCCAACTAAAAAGTGGTAGAACTATGCAAATAAACACAAAAACTGGGACTTTAATTAAATACGCTGCCCTGGGTGCCAAAATAGCATTATGAGAGTCCAATCAAGGCAAAATGAATTGTAGAAGAAAAAAAATTCAATGCATTGGCTACATGACAGCTTAGTTAATATCCAGATGGAAACAAAAAGGTTGTGAGGCATGAAAAAATAAATTACTTTTAAATACATTACTGGAATGCCAGTCTAAATCAAGTATAAAAAAACAAGCAGCACTCAACTCAAACCACTTCTCCTTGCACTGCAGTTCTAATTATAATTTATATTCACTTTATAAAAGTACCAAGTAACATGCTGAAAGTAGCAATCACTGTAATACCCCCACTTGTAAAAATGTTTCTTATCCAAAAAAGACCTGCTGCCTGACAACTATCTACATGTTTCATGGGGAAAACATGATCAAAGCAAAAAATGAACAGCAAACAAGAAACAAGCACAAGATACATTGCTTAAAGGATTACTGCACAGGTTATGGACCACACATGATAGATTGGCATTCTGTTTAGTTTACAGGTAAAGCCTGCAAAGATGACTGCAAGTCTTCAGCAAATGTAATGAGCTTCTGAAAATACTGTAATCCTGTTTTTTATTACAAATGCTGTCATATGCATTTCAATACCTAAGACTTGTATGCTATCTAGTTATGTAAATATTCTCTGCATTGCATTAACAAAAAGTCTTTCACTGTTGGTAATTCTTTAACAGTATGCTTATTAAAGCTTACTTGCATCTTACAGTCTCAGACAAGCTTACCTGATGGTCATTAAAGCATTGCTACTTAAACCCAGAGCAACAGGCACTGCAACAACATGCATTTTCTGAATAAGAAGAAGCATAAACCAACAGTATAAAAATATGGCAGAAAACCAGAACATTCTGCAAAATCAAGGACAGATGAAAAGCCACTGTAGTACTTGTGTCCACCTTGGATGGGAGATACTCTGCACACTTACACTGCATAAATGCTCTTGCTTTGATTGGACACATCCAGAATCACTACATGGGGGAGTGGGGTGCAAAAAGTATGTCACAATTTAAAATGTCTCTGGCTGAAGGTGATGGCCCTGACACATTTGTCATAACTTTCAGCCTCAGAGCAAGGAATCTGGACAAAGCCATAAACAGAAGTGGGACAAAGGCCCAAAAATAAGGACAATTTTTAAACATTGCTCTTATAAACTTAGACAGATAATAGAATAGTAGGTCTTGCATTAGTATGAAATTTCTGTAGGGTAGAAAACTACAACTTTATGAAAAATGGACCAAAAATGTGATGCAAAAATCTGAAATAGGCACACAATACAGCTGGGAACCTGCCAACGAAGGGACACTTTTTTAATATTAGTACTGTTAACTTGAGCAGCTGACAAAATAAGAGAGTCTACATGCAGTTCTGAAATTAAAAGTAATCTATAACTCTGATCATTACAATTATTTATTAATTGTAAACTCCCATCCCATGCTTTTTTTCCAAACTTGACATTTTGCAGAGGGATTATTAGGGGAAGAGCAACATTTTGAGCCAAAATTGGGGACAGTTGAGAGGTTTGGATATACCTAATTCTATAAAGCAATTTATCTGCATGTACCTTTCAACCTCGTAATGTAGGAAACCTGAGCAAGGCCAAATATATTAGGGGAACATACGAACAGAACTAAAAATTGCTCTTGTATAAAATTAGTTGACATAATAACAAGTGTTGCTTTAGCATGCATTTTTCTGAAGACTATGAAGTCTGAAACTCAATGTCTGTCATTATTTAGTGACTTCATTCCTAAATGATTTTCCAGAAAACCACAAATTTTATGAGGAACAAACCAAAAATAAGAAGCAAAAACCTATTCTTTCTGCAAATATCTGGACAGTTAAGAGGTATAGTTCAGCTGGGGCTATCTGAGTTTGACACCCCCCCCCCACAAAATCATGGTTGAATGGGGCCTCCCCCCTGGAGCTATTCCAGTGTCCCATTATGTGGCTGTTTTCCCCATTTACCATAAACACTGTAATGTCCATACTGCTTTACTTCTATGATGATTTGGATTTCATTTAAAAGTTTTATTTTATGTTTACAGCACAAACAGTAATAGACATCTGCTAAACAAAGCAATGCAGTCTTACAATGAAAATAGACATAGCATTAAAACGTCTCTGCCCTTGAAATTCACATTCATTGAAACAGCATTACAACCCACATTCAAAGAAAATATATCTGGCCAGTGGCAGATAAAGATTAACTTTAGGCTGTTTTCAAAAAATAGGCTGCTTGCACAGGAAACATACATGTGTTCTTTGATACATCTTCCTGATTGTATTAAATTATATTCCTTGTATAATACAGTACAGTTATTAGAGGTTGTTTTAAATTTATTGTTTTGAACATTTTTTCAGTAAACAATGAAACAAAATGCATGCACCAATAATAACAAAACTGCCCGGTTCAGAACATTTTCTTCATAAAAGTCTACTCAAACTTCCACAATCGACCAGTATCAGTAAATATGCACAATCTCTGAAGAAGTAAAAGTCATCTAAATAATTCCACATTAAAGAGATCTGTAACTAATGAAGAGCTTGCTGCCAGCAAACAACTTTATATCTCATTGTTTCATCTACAAATAAGGTGCCCGTTGCCCTTGAGGAATAAACTGCCTATGTTACATTAAAAAAAGATAAGCTAGTAATACTGCAATAGGGAATGGATGGCAAACTGATAACAGGTTCATCGTTACTAGGTATCGCTGTCAAAGAGGACATTCTCAGGACTACAGCATCCACCCCCTTTAAAAGTACAACACACTACAGTATCAGCAATGCATCTATATTCTGTGGGAGTAGAACCCACAGCCGTCTGCATCAAAAGCAAGTACACTTCCTGTTGTGTTATTAACAATGCAAGCAGCTCAGCATAAGCAGCAATAAACTGTTCAAGCTCTCAGCTCCTTGTAAAATCCACTCAACACTCGACTGCATCTCTCAACTTTGAAGCACAAGAAATCTGGAAAAAGCCAACATTTATTGGGGGGGGGACAAAAGTCCAAAAACTAGGGACACATTTTAAACATTGCTTGTATAATGTTGGAAAGTTGCTAGAATAAAATGCTGTTTTGCCACCATGCATGTCACTGCCAAGACTTGAACCCAGGACCCTGTGCACTATGGTCAGAGTAACATACCACTATGCCAAATCAACTGTTTCTTAAAAGACAGGTCGACTGAAACTTAATTGGCTATCATTTAGTGAATTCAGTTCTCACTGTAGCTCTCAACCTCTTAGCACAAAACACCTAGACAAAGCCAATAATGGGGGAATACAGCTCCCAAACATATTCAGTGAATTCAATTCTCACCATAGCTCTCAAGCACTTAGCACAAAAACCTGGATAAAGCCAATAATGGGGGAATACAGCCCCAAAAATAGGGACACATTTCAAATATTGATCTTATAAACAGAAAATTGCTAGAATAAAAGGTTTTGTGTTACCATGTACTTTCTGAAAAATATTAAGTCTGAAATTCAAATGCCTGTCATTATTTAGTGAATTCAAAATCCAAAAGGAAAACCACAGATTTTAGGAGGAACAGAACAGAACAAAAATATGAGGCAAAATTTTCACAAGTGGTGGTAGGTAGGGAATTCAAGCTTTTGCTACCTGCTGTCTAGGTACAGGGTTTGAGTCTAGCCACCAGGTATATAACTGGGGTATTTTACACACACACACACACACACACACACACACACACACACACACACACACACACACACACACACACACACACACACACACACACACACACACACACACACACACACACACCAGTCCTACCTGATGAGTTGCCTAGTTACAAAGCTGTCCATTACCCAGCCTGCAAACATTTCAGTCTGATCCCCTTTCAGTCTATGCAGTTGTAACTGCAAGCCTGCGAGAGAAAAGTGCTATCCTAACCTGGACTGTCTCACCAGCAGTCCTTCTGTGCGCATGCTGTGGACTGGTTCAACAGCAGACTGGATATTGGGAATGGCGTATGCGCATGTGTGAAGTTCCGTGACTCTTGTGTTTATTGTTTTATTTATTTTTTTTTGTCTTGTTTACAGCTGGGGGGGGTCTGCAGTCCTGCAGCCCAATAGCAAAGCCGCCCCTGTTGTAGGGCATTATAATGCCGGTGGATGCCATTTTTTTCTCATCATTATTTATGTATTCATTCATTTATTTCTGTGGGTGATGTTAAGGAATGCTATATAGTTATTAAATTTCAGTTTTTATCAGTTTACTTAGTTTTTTATATCACAGTGCTTGTATTTTTTAGAATTGATTGAATTAACATGTTGTGACATGCTGTGTACACTGGTGCATAAACAGTCTTGCCCTCTAACAACTACTTGGTTTACTTTTTCCTATTTCTCTGGAAATCTGCATCAATTCCACTGTCTGTCTACAAATGTAGTATGCCCAAAAACTGCCTTTGCACCCCCATCCTGATAATGACTACTGCTAGGAACTGATTGGTTCATAAATGGACATCTTTTCAGCTTCCTTCTGCTACTGGACTGAGAGGTATTAAAACAGACATTTGGGCAGACATATATGTGGAGTCATAGCTATTAAGGGTAATGGTGGAGTTTGTCAAGTAAGAGTCGGGAAAGGAGATTCAGTCATTTATTACAGCAATAATGCAACTAGTCTTCAGTGTTACAGAAATCACTGTTACATTGAAATAAAGGGAAAAAAAACAACAGTTGAAAGCTATGCTGGAAAGGAGTAGCAGTTGGAGATGTGAACATAGTTAGGAGGGTGATTTGTGTGCTGGACGACAGTGCAGACAAACATGCAGAATTAAAACTATGTTGCTTTATGTCACTTTGTGTTGAAAGCATGCAACAGCTACTTATCCAACAGTTTAATTATCATCCTCGTGAAATAAAAATCGGAGTAGCCAAAAGTGCAGTATCTTAAAATAAGCAAACAGGTACATTTGCAAATTGTGAAGGAAGCCAACCTCACTCACTCACTCACTCACTCACTCACTCACTCACTCACTCACTCACTCACTCACTCACTCACTAAAAAAAAAATGCAGTACCAAAATTCAGATGGGCAGAACTTGTGTTTGAGAACGTTACATACCACATGCAATTGTGTGCAGATGTCAACCCATGCATACCTAGAACCTAACAGTATTGCCAGATTCTAACAAAGGATGGCATAATGGTTACAATGTACACCTCAGAAACAGGAGATACAGGGTTGATTCCTACCTTTGATGGAAATTCACTGGGCTTAATGTGGCCCACAAGGGTAGCTAGCCTAGTACTTAACTATGAACTCATAATACTACTTTTTTATGCATTTTGCAAATGTTTTTAAAGAGGTACTACATGATTCCAGATTCACTAGTAAAAAATACATTATTAATAGGCTTTGGCTTTGACTAATGAATCTGAAATCATATAGTACCTCTATAAAAGCATTTGCAAAATGCATAAAAAAGTATTTTGTTATGCAGTTCTGTATTATCTGCTGCAGTCTTGTGACAAGAAGCACACATTTGTTTTACTCTAGCACTATAGCCTGCCTATAATTTAAAGAGTCAAGTGCAGGCCATAGCAGCAAAAACATGCAATAATTGTGCCTGTGAAAGTTCCAGATATGAAATTGTTTTGAAGCCAAAATATTGATGCGTTTCAGTGTGATTTCTAGGCAATGAAACTCTGTATTACAGAAATGGATTGCAGTATTGTGAAAACCGGGAAGAGACATCAGTGCCAATGTGCTTCTTGTGAAAAGCATATTTGCAGTTGCTGATTTCCCTGCAGTTCAGCTGCAGAGGTAATACATATGTATGTAACTGTTATGTGGGAATAAAGCTCCCTATAATGGGTGAAGGTGGGGGGGTAAAACCCCTGCAAAAATGCTTTTGCTTATTTTGTATCATGTATTAATGGTGTTTTATTCCCTACTACTTTACAATACTTTTTCTGTATTTGTGTTTTATTTTGATCCTTATGTGTGGTAGATGTGACAAATTTTCATGTAGAAAGGATTTTGCCATAAATTCTGTAATGTCATGGCATTTGATAGTGTGGTATTTGAGTTTTCAACATGAATCTGGATCTTTCTGCTATTGACAGCCACTTTATTAATGGCCACCATTAAACCATCAAGCTCATAAAATACGGCAATGGTTTATAATGTCATATTCCTAATATTAGATGGATTTTCAATATTTATATAATTGTTGCAGTAGTCTAAGCTGTATGGGTTATATTCTGTCAAAGATATAACCATTGGCCAACTTTTAAAACTTCAGGTCACCATCCACAAACCTCTGTATGGCTGGAGAAAAGCAACATAAAAGCAGAGACTATGGTATCAAAAGCTTCAGAGCTTTCTTGTTATTGAAGCATACTCTTTCTGTGGACTTCATAGAATTGACAGTCAGCTGATCCTTCATGGCTGGGCAGATAAGTACCGTTCTGGAGGAAACCTACCACTTATTATTTTTTCTAAAGAAAAACTTTTTCTCTGTGAAAAAATGTATTTTATGTTAGGAAATATTTAAAGTTTGAACTGTCAAGTCTGTCCCAATTTTCTGGCAGTTTGAGCAGAGGTTAAGGTTGTGAGCTGTATTTCCTGTGGTATAGGACTTGAAACAAACTTTTGAAGACCTAACCAGGAAACACAAAAAAAACAGTCCTAGGATACAAATCCAAAAGCCACTCTGGAACAATATATTAGCGCTTTTGTCCACTTTTAATTCTGTGAACTTCTTCAGAAAAAACATTTACAAATGACCCTACCCTAACTTCCTTTTATATCCTAATCTGTTGTCAGACAGGAAATGACTTCAAACAATTAACAATTAATTAAATAAACATTAGGTGTGTCAGTCTTTATAAAATGCACTATCTTTAAATAAAATAGTTGTAGTAAAAACTTGTTTAAACAATGTTATCTATTAACTAAAAAGCATTTTAAATTTATGGATTCATTTAATCCAGGTGCACTATCTGCTCCTAAAAATAACTGCCACAGTGCTTCTTTATATTCTAGTATGTTGTTAAGATCACCTTCAAAAGAAACCTTCTCTACCTTTTCCAGGACAAAAAATGTGAATCTTTTAAAATCTAGACATACTAATGCATGTCTAGCCAATGAATTTGTTTTGTCTTTCTTTTTAATAGCCAGGTTGTGTTCATATATCCTACGTTTCAAACTTTTTATGGTCTTTCCTATATAATAATTGTCACATGACATACAAATAGCAATGTAAACAACATATTCACTATTGCAATTGTAGTAGTCTTTAGCCCAAAAAGTTTGGTTGGAATGACTTAAAGTTATAAAGGAAGTGTTACTGATGAATCTACATTGCTTGCAATTCCTGCAAGCATAAGTACCTTTCTTATTACAACCTGTTCTTGTACAAATTTTAACCTTGTTGTTTCCTGATTCTAACACTGACTTGATGTTAGTAACTCTTTTATAGGTGAATGTAGGTCTCAGTCCAATTGTCGCCACTAACTCTTTGTTTCCAAGTATTATTTTCCAATTGTTCTCTATAATGTATTTAATGTGCCACATTTCATTCACTATAGGTATAGGAAAAGCACTCATATATTTAGAAACACCAGTCTCCAATTTATTTGATGTACTGTCAATAACTGGACCTACCATGGTGTCATTTGAATACAAAATGGGTGAAGCCACCCCCTTCTTAATACCATTACTTCACTTTCTATCTTCTTTAACCATTCCAAGGTGCAACCTCTAGAAAGAAAAAGTGTCCTATGTGACCCTAGAGTTGTCCTGTCTGAGCAAGGCAGAACCACTCTTGTTGGTCTCGGGGGAAGAAGAGGATGAAGTCTCACCACATAGCTGGGCTAAGGTGCCTGATTCCTGGGTCAGTGCCCCTGCCATGGGTCAGTCTTTTCTCAGGGGCTGTACTAGGAAAAGACAGCAAAAAGTTAAGAATGCTATTTCTTCTTTTTTTTAAATTATAGACAGTGAAGACTTGTGATTTGCCCAAGAATTACTCTCTACCTTTAATGTTTTAAATCCTGTTTTTTCACTGACTCCTAGTAGAAAAAAATATTTTCCTCACATTCTGATACGTATACTGATTTACAGTCAGAAAAAGAGGGTAGGGGACTGTTTTTCTTCAATGAGTTATCCTCATACTGAAGATCCTGATTCTGGGAAAAGTGGTACTTCAGATTTCCCTCCAGAAGTGGTATATTTTTTCTGAAACTACAACTAAAATGAAAAAAATTCTTTCAGTAGGAACAGACCGAAATATCATTCTCTTGTAAAGTGTGATTTGTTACAACTGGATTTTCCTCAGTCTCCATCTGATGTCCTTCAAGGATGCATCTGCAGTCCTAACATATGGGTTGTCCTGCCTCAGGCAGCCCTTCGGTCGGCCGGATTCCAAAGTCTGGGTCTGGCCTCGGCTGATGTCACACTTCACCCGACGTCATAGCTGCTGGGGTATAAAGGCATCAGCCGACGCCATTTTCCTCAGTCTTTCTTGCCACGCGGTGCCCGAAGCAGAAGCTGTTCGCAAGTGCCGGTCGGTCAGATCCAGAGATTTCTACAAGACTTCTAAAAAGCTAAGTACCACTCTTTCTTGCCTCAGCCGATGTCAGACAAAGTAAATAATTGTTTAACTTGTGGGAAACAAATACCTCATAAGGATTTCCACTCTTACTGCCTTCCTTGCTTAGGCCCAGACCACGACGTATCAGCTTGTCTAGCCTGTGCTTCCTTCAACTGACGGACGCTTAGACGTCGGTCGGAGTTTGCAGAGTAGCTTTTTGGTCCCGCTTTTGCATATAAAATGCCGTCGGAGACTCTGACTACACAATTAGCTAAAAAGCGCAAGGAAAAGGACCGACACTCGCAGTCCGCGGTTTCGGCTGAAACCACGGTTAGGCCAACCGCGAGTGTCTCGATTTCGGCTGAAACCGAGTCCTCGGTTCTTCCTTGCATGCCTCCGATAACCGAGGCCTCACAGAGCATGGCTGAATCTGCTACTGAAATTACTGCTACAGAAGTAGGCACCCAGGATTTGTCAGACACTATTCCTTTAGACATTTCTACCCCTGCACGTGGGGCTGCTAGACCCCCTGCTTCTATGTCTATCAAGGCCTTTTCCAGGGCTAAAGCAGCTAAATCTTCTAAGGCCTTACCTGCTAAAGCTCCCTCACACAGGCCTACCTCTAGTTCCCAGATACTCAGCCTGGCTGAGGATCTTATTTCTTTGATCAGGGGATCCCAACCTCACCCAGACAGTGCCTCTCAACCTCCTCCAGATAAGAGGCCTAGGACTGAACCCCCTGAACCTGTATCTACAGACTAATCCTCGGATGACTCAGATATTTCAGACCATCAGGAAGGCCCATATTCTCCTTATGAGGATTCTGATGCAGAAGACTCCATTCCTTCTGCTTCTCCTCCTGAAGAATTTTCTTTTGGGGAAACTCTACATTCTATGAGGGAACACTTCCAATGGCAGGGCCAGGATTTTTCAGATTCAAGGAAAAGGCTAAGGACTTTTTTACACCTACCACAGCATAGGCCTTTAGCCATTCCTCCAGTACTATCAGTTGTTGATGATGCATATAATGATGCCAGTACTGCCCCTGATTCTCTTCCTCCGGCCCCTGCCAAGCCTGATAGATATTACAGGGTCCCGGACACACACTACCACTTGTATAAGACTCATGTTGCAGACCCAGAAACCATTTCAGAGGGCCCTAAAGGTGTGGCAGCTGCCTCTGCCAAAAACCCTCTTCCCTCTGAAAGGGAATCTAGAGCATTAGAGAGATGGGGTAAAAAGGTTTATACATCTGCTACTCTTTCGGCCAGGGCCTTAAACTGTCAATTTCACATGATTCAGTACCTGGAATTTTTGTTAGACCAGCTAAATAAAAAACTGTCCTCTCCTGAACCTATAGACCGCAAGTCCCTTCAGGATTTGGTACATAACTCTCAGCAGGTCAGTAATCATTTCTTAAAATGTGGCTATGATGCACTGGAGGCTTCCTTTAGATCAGCTATGACTGGAGCAGTGATTCGAAGGCATGCCTGGTTAAAAGAACAATCCTTACCAGACCATGTTAAGTCAAAACTCCTAGATGCTCCTATGGAGAAACAAAGTTTGTTTGGCTCCCCTGCACAGGAGGTTCTAAAGAAAGTGGAAGAAAAAGCAAAATCTGTCCAAACAGTCAAGGATTTTTTACAGGTCCAACCTCCGAGGTTTAGCAGAAATTGGCCTTCGAAGAATTGGTCCTTTCCAGACACCTCCAGAGCACAGAGAGGCAGAAATAGAGGCAGAGGTCAATCTAGGGGTGCCTACAGGGGACGTCAGTGGCAATCTGCCAACCAGAGAAGTGCTGCCACAGCTGCAACTACAACCACTTCCACAGGACAGACACAATGACTTGGCTCTGGTTCCGCCTACCAGGGAACAACTGCAAGCACCCTTGGGCGGAAAGCTAGCCTTATTCTCCGACAACTGGAATTGCATTACAGGAGACAAATGGACTTTACAAACAATAGACAAGGGCTACATGTTTCACTTCCACACTCTACCAAAAAAGAGAGGAATGCCAAACCTTCCACCAAGCCAAAAAGCAGAGGCTCAAAAACAAATCAACAACTTACTAAGAATGAGAGCTATAGAAAAGGTACCACCTATGGAACAAGGCCAAGGATTTTACTCCAGGCTTTTCCTTGTACCAAGAAAAGAAAATCAATGGAGACCTATTCTCGACTTGTCCGCACTGAACACATACCTCATTGTTCCAAAATTCAAAATGCTGACCCTCCAGCAACTTCTTCCCATGCTGGGCAAGGAGTCTTGGCTGGTGACTCTAGATCTCAAGGAAGCATACCTGCACGTCCCTATACGACCAGATTGCAGAAGACACCTCAGATTTCTTGCAGGATCAGAGCATTATCAATTCTCAGCATTGCCCTTTGGCTTATCTACTGCGCTCAGGGTATTCACGAAATGCCTGGCATCAGTAATTGCTCATTGCAGGCTTCAGGAAATTCAAATTTACCCATACCTGGACGACTGCCTAATACAAGCGGACAACAAGACAAAATTAGCAAGAGATTTGGAAAAGGTCATACAACTGCTGCAAGCCTTGGGATACACAGTCAACATTCAAAAGTCAAGACTAGTACCATCCCAAAGGATAACATTTTTGGGTGCAGAACTGGATACAACAACTCAGATGGCTTTTCTCACAGAAGAAAAACAAAAGCAACTACCAGTCTATTTCATGACATTAACAACACAAACTCAGCTTACTGCAAGGAAAGTCCTGCAAGCCCTGGGTTACATGGCATCCTGCATTATACTGATCCCGCATGCCAGACTGCATATGAGAAAGTTGCAATGGTACCTAAGGAATGTATGGTCTCAACACAAGCACAGTCTAGAAGCCCAGATTCCAATAATTCCATGCCTGAAAAAAGAATTCCTGTGGTGGGCTCAGGCCTGTCAGATGAACAGAGGATTGCCTTTCCACAAACCACATCCAAGTCAGACCATCACCACGGATGCTTCAGACCTAGGCTGGGGGGCACACATGGAGGACAAGTGTATACAAGGCCTATGGACCCAAGACCAGCTGAATCTACACATAAACCTAAAGGAGATGCTGGCAGTGAAACATGCAATCCAGGCATTCAGACCATTCCTTCAACAAGGTCACCTGCTGATAAGGACGGACAATACCACAGTCATGTGGTACATCAACAAACAGGGAGGTACACACTCATATCCTCTATGCCGGATGGCAATGGACCTGTGGAATTTGGCCCTGAATCTCAACATTCAACTACAGGCCAGATTTGTACCAGGAAAAGAAAATTCACTAGCAGACACCTTAAGCAGAACTACCACGGATGCTCATGAATGGATGCTGCATCCAGATATCTTCAAAACCATAACAAAGAAATGGGGAATGCCAGAGATAGACCTGTTCGCCTCCCCACACAACCACCAATTGAAGAAATTCTGCACAAGAGCATACCACCCACTTGCCTGGAGGGTGGACTCCTTTCCTTCAGCTGGAAAAACCTGACAGCATATGCATTTCCACCTCTTCCTTTGATGTACAAAGTCTTACTGAAGATCAGAGAGGAACAGCCAAAGGTAATCCTGATAGCTCCAGACTGGCCAAGGCAACATTGGTACCCGCTACTGAGAAGCATGTCTCGGACACACTCATGGCCTCTACCTCTATGTCCCTTACTTCTAACACAGAACAACTACAAGACCCTGCATCCAAACTTGAAAACACTGCAGCTAGCTGCTTGGAATATTGCATAAAACAAAATAAACCAGATTTATCTCAGAGGGTTAAGGACATTATCCTGGAGGCACGCAGACCCTCCACAAGGAAAACTTATTCAGCCAAATGGAAAAGATACCTCATTTGGAGTGCAGCAAAAGGAGAAAATGTCTCATTGGCAAACATAGCACACATCCTGGAATACTTAGCAGAACTGTTCCACAATGGCCTATCCTACTCTTCCATTAAGATTCATGCATCAGCAATTTCAGCAGAGTACAACATGGATCCTCCTGTCTTCTGTCATCCTCTACTCAGGCAGTTCTTGAGAGGAATCAAAAATGTAAAGCCTCCAAGGAAACCACCTTTACCTACATGGGATCTCAACTTTGTGCTGGAAAAATTAACACTTCCCCCTTTTGAACCAGCAGCAACAGCAGACTTACAGTTCTTATCTTGGAAAACTGCTTTCCTGCTAGCAATCACTTCAGCAAGAAGGGTATCTGAGTTACAGGCATTAATGGCAGTACAGCCTTTCCTTATCTTCCATCAGGATAGAGTGTCTCTGAGAACTAATCCTACTTTTATGCCAAAAGTGGTCTCCAGGGTATCATTGAACCAAGCGATTCATTTACCTACATTCTTCCCCAACCCACAGAACAGGGGGAAAAGACTACTACATACCTTGGATGTGCAAAGACAATTACGCTACTATCTGGACAGAACTAAGACCAACAGAAAAACTGACCAGCTTCTGGTAGCATATGCAACAGGAGTGCAAGGAAAAGCAATTTCAAAACAGACAATCTCAAAATGGATAGGAAATTGCATTAGATTTTGCTACTCTTTTCATGGAAAGACAACTCCTGTCAATATCAGGCCTCACTCCACAAGAGCTACAGCCACCACTACAGCTTTCCTACGAGGAGTGGCTACCAAAGACATTTTAGAAGCTGCTACTTGGAGCTCCGTGCATACATTTGCCAAGCATTATAATCTTCCTTTATACTCCAGATCCCGAGCAGGTTTTGCAACTGCTGTTTTGCAAGGGATCTTAACTACACCATCTTTATCTTAGTGCCTCCTCCCCCAGTTTGGCTATGGTATTCTACCCATATGTTAGGACTGCAGATGCATCCTTGAAGGACATAGTACAGTTTTGTACCTACCATAAATGTAGATGTCCGATAGGTATGCATCTGCAGTCAGGATTACCCACCCTCCTTCCCCTCTGTGGTATTCCTAGGGTACTTACCCCTCTTTTAGCTAGCTGGGGGAATCTATTATGGTGTATTTGTTTGTATGTATATATGTATATATATATATATATATATATATATATTTTGCTTTCTACTGTTTGGAATTATTTGCATTTATCCAAATTTAGCCTTCCTAGAGGGCACCTGGCATCTGGGGCAAGAAACACTGAGGAAAATGGCGTCGGCTGATGCCTTTATACCCCAGCAGCTATGATGTCGGGTGAAGTGCGACATCAGCCGAGGCCAGACCCAGACTTTGGAAAAGGGCTGCCTGAGGCAGGACAACCCATATGTTAGGACTGCAGATGCATACCTATCGGACATCTACATTTATGGTAGGTACAAAACTGTACTTTCCTCCAGCTCTTCAATATTAGAGATTATTTTCTGGCAGTCTGTTTCCTGCACCTAAAAAGTCTGATAGGTTATACAAAGTACCCCAGACACACATATATCAGTTTTCCAACCTCAAATCTGACCCTGCAGTTTCCTTATCAAAGCCGGCTACTCCTAAATATATTGTGAATTCTAACCCAGTCCCACTGACAAGGAGGGGATAGCTTTAGGTAGAAAGTTTATTCTTCTGCTACTTTAACATTCAGAATTTTGAACTGCCAGGCACACATTAACACTTTTACTGGCTTCCTTGATAATATTAACTGTTAACCTTCCTTTTTCAGAGGTTAAATCCTTATTAAACTCTTTAAAACACATTCCTTAAAGTGTTGCTATGACTCTGCTGATGCCATAAGCTGCTGCTGCTGGTTCATTTACAAGAAGATTTGACTGGTTACTTTATCAACACTTACCAGAAGATATTAAAGCTGACAGTCCCTCTAATGGAGCTTGTGATGATGTGAGGTAGTATCAGCTGTGTCATGTAGAGTAGAGAATTGCATGTGCAACATATGCCAGCATAGCTAGCTGGAGTTTTGTAAATTAAATGATTTTTACAGATGCTTGTGTTAAAATGTATTTGTAAAGTTGCTTGTGTTAAAAATGTATCAACAGTGGATCCTCCTGGACAGAAAAGAAATATACATGTATGTCAGACTAGATTGTTGTAACTGATGAAATGTATATATTTTAATAGAGAATACTGGAAGGGAAGGGATTAAGCTCAGCCCAGCTAATGTTAAGAAAAATAGTCTGAAATTAAATTACTTGGTTTAGGCCATAAAGATTTTATTTCACAGGTCTGAATACAGCCAAAGATGCAGTGTCTGTGAAAAGCCTGGGCTGGGATCCTGCTCTATTGTCCTTAGTGGTGAAGGCTTGTTAGTTTCTGCAGGAAGGGTGGAAGTGTTGGAATTGTTTTACAATTTCCAGATGCTATAATAAACCTTAGCTAAAGTTCTGTGTGTGTATTGTGACACATCAGTGCCAGATCCTGGCTCAGTTTCTGCTGAGAGTATAGTGTGGGAACCACAGAGTTAGGTGACGAGATATGATGTCATTCTGTAGCCAGCACTGAAATTGTATTTGAATACTAGTGAAAGATGTGAAGAATGAACTCTGTTTTAGGATCTGACAAGACAATCATCCACTTTCATTTTGCCTTGTTTTAGTAATTAACTAGGGAACAGAAATTCTTCAGTCAGTTAGAAAAATATGGTGAGATTAGCTAAATGCTGCTATTTTCTGTATCTGTCTGAGTCTTTCCATATGTGCTGTTTTTTATTTTTCCTGTGACTGAAACTCTGGTGTTTATTTTAAGTAGATATTCCGTATTTTCATGTTTTTTTAATTAGTTATTATTAAATAGATCTAAACCTTTCATTGTGGCTGGTCATTTAGAAAATATTTAACCTTTGAGAATACTTGCATTTATTTAGTGGCCCTGCGGCTCCACATTCCTGAAAGTCTTGCTGCTTGGTTAAATAATATTTTTTATATAAGTATTAATTTCACTAAGTGTAATTCGGTGCTCTGGTAAGATCCTTAAAGTAGCTAGCTTCAGGTGTTCTGTTGGCAGTAAATCTACAATATAGTTTGGTTGAAGATGGTAGAGTGGGTAAGCTGTGCCAGCCTTTCCCAGGTGTGTGTGTGTGTGTGTGTGTGTGTGTGTGTGTGTGTGTGTGTGTGTGTGTGTGTGTGTGTGTGTGTGTGTGTGAAAATCAATTCTCAAAGAGAGTGTGTGTGACAGTTACTTTGAACAGGGACTCTGAGATCACTGATTTTATGGAGAGGGTGGAGGAGGAATTGACTTGGAACACCTGGTTAAGGACTCAGCTCTGTAGTGGTCAGTGGAGTCATATTTGGGGTTTGGAGAGAAAGCCCAGCCCCAGGACTGGAATGTGTATTCCCTGCGTGCTCTTAAGGGAAATTGTACTTGGTGCAAAGAGCTGCATCTGAAAATATTCTGTGTGTCTGTTTTTTTTCACATTAAACATTCCTCGCTGGTGTCATTGGTGAGGATTGCGGTCCTTGATCACTAGCCCAGTGGAGGGGTATCTCATTTTGGTGGCAGTGGTGGGATATTAACTGAACATCTGTAGCCTGTAAGCAGTTGTCACTAAAGGTGTGTGTACTCTCAACAGCCACAAGGTAAACATACAGAGTTTCATTTTTTCATAATAAATTTTGTTTACTTTTTTAGTTTAGTTTAGTCAGGGAAAGCAGGCAATGATTCAGCAGAGGAATATGGCAAGCTGAGAGTGAACCATTTGGCGAAGGTGTGAAAATCCGAAGGACTGGTGCATGCCAACCTGACTAAAAAAGAAATTATTTCAGCCTTAGTCGCAGCTGCAGCTCAGTCCAGCACCCAGGAAGAGAACCGGTGTGGTGATAGGGATGTTCAGCCCTCAAAAACAGGACAGTTCACCTTTTCCTCAGAGGACTGAAAAACTCATCTGGAGTTAGAGACATTTGAACTGGAGGCAAATGTTTGGAATTAGAATCAGCAGAGAGATTGTGGTGTTTGGAGGCTGAAGAAAATGAGAAGCAGCATCAACATGAGGGGGACATGCTGACTCTTCGACAGGAACATGGAGTTAACGGGGAAGTGAATAGACAAACCCCAGAAGCAACAAATTCTTCCACATTATACAGTAGGTGATAATTTTTACTCATATATTTAAAAGAATATGTAAACAGTATGATGTTGACCAAGGGCTCTGGGTACAGTTTCTTTACTCTACAGTAAAGCTGTAACTGCTGTTTCTAAATTGTCTGATACTGATTGTTTCAATTATGACAAGGTTAAAGGATGTTTACTGGAATGTTTTAAGTTAACACCTGAAGCTTAAAGAAAAAACATTTTGTGAGCATAGACGTAGGGCAGATGAAAGTGCATGTGACTATATTACTGAGCTAAGCACTTATTTTCATAGGTGTTTGAGTGGGTGTCAGGTCACCACTTTTGTAAAGCTGGCAGCCCTTTTGGTGGGGGAACAAGCCCTTAGCACTTTGCTTGAGGAAATGAGAATCTGGTTTGCCAACCGGAAGTGTAACTGTGCCGATCAGCTGGGGAGAAAAGGGGAACACTAGTTGGCAACCAGAGCATCCCTGCACAAGAAGGGGATACCCAGTGCTGCACATAGATATAAGGAACCCATGGTAGGCAGCCTAAACCACCCTAACAGAGATTATTAATAAAAAGGAAAGCCTGTAGTTCAGGTACACTGCTAGGATAAGGGTTTGGATGTTTTAAATGTAACCAGAGGGTCCATGTAGCATATAAATGTCCACTGAAACAAGGTATGGAATAATCAGTGAGTGAGCCAGCAAGTAGGAATAACAGCATGCCAGTGGTAAGTTGTCTGGAGACAACAGGGGTACCAAACTGTCATTGGAATTTGTATCTGATCTTAGTGGATGGAAAACAGGCCACTACCAAGAGAGACACAGTCTATGACATAACCATTGTGAAGCCTGCAGTGGTTAAAGAAGAGGAGTCAGAGCTTTAGGAGGGATCTCATTCCAAATACCTTTGGTCAGGGCTCACCTTGACTGGGAGAATGGAATATGAAGCAAGCAAGTAGGTGCATTTGAGGATATCCCTGCAGATGTCTTGATAGAGAATGATTTTGATAATGCAGTACCTTGTGTATGTACAGTTACATGCAGTCAGGTTTGGAGACTGGCATATGGGTCTGCTACCCTGGGGAGACCTAGATAGACCCCACACCTGAAGCCAAGGATGGTGATGTGGCTATTACAGGGAGGGAGCTACCTTGTAGCAGTGAGCCTGAAGGTGAGCCACAGCTGCTGATTGGTACTGATGTTCCCTTGGACAGGGTGACTGCAAGGCAGAGGTGGGTGGTAGTACCCAGGCTGGCAGTGAGGCACCACTGTCAGAAGATACCAGACTTCCTTTGGAAAGGGAGCTGGGAAGGGTCACAATGGTAGAGTTGAGACAAGCTCAGCTCTCGAACTCTACATTATGAGGCTTGGGGGAGATAGCTAAGGAGGCACCTGATTCTCAAGGAAAAGGGTAGTCTGTATACTATAACAAAGGGTTACTGTATAGAGAGTGGACTTCTGAGGGATGGCTAGAGAATGAGGTAATACAGCTGTTGGTAGTGCCAAGAGCCTACCTTCTGGCACTTCTAGCCATAGTCCATGACATTCCTTTTGCAAGTCATATGGGCATAAAATGTACCAAGAGACGTATTATGCAGAACTGTAATTGGCCTGGGATTGCAAGGGATGTAAATGGGTACTGCAGAACCTGTGAACAGTGCCAGAAAGTAGGCAAGGCAGGAGACAAGGTCAAAGCTCCTTTGATGCCTTTGCCTGTGATTGAGGAGCCATTTCAGAGGGTAGCTATGGATATTGTGGGGCCTCTGAGTATCCCACATTCCACAGGAAAGAAATATATCCCACTGGTAGTAGATTATGCTACTCAGTAACCTGAGGCTGTGGTTCTGTCCTCCATTGAGGTAGAGAAGGTGGCAAATGCTTTGTTAGATATTTTCAGCAGGGTAGGTTTCCCATAAGAAGTACTGACTGACAGAGGTGCCAATTTCATGTCAGACCTGTTGGCTTGTCTGTGGGAGTGCTGATGGGTGAAGCACCTAAAGACTACCCCCTACCAGCCCCAGACGAATGGTCTTGTGGAGAGATTAAAGTCTACACTGAAGACCATGCTAAGGGAATTTGCAGACCAGTTTAAGACAGAGTATGACAAATATTTGCCCCATCTGCTGTTTGCATACAGAGAGGTACCCCAGGAATCCAGAATCCATGGGTTTTTCACCCTTTGAGTTGCTTTATGAGCATAGAGTGAGGGGGCCCTTGGATTTGATTCATGATGAGTGGGAGGGTAAGTGTGAATCTTGCAAGGAGTCTATTGTGGCATATGTCCTAAACCTCAGGACAAGGCTTAGGGAGTTTATGGGCTTGGCCCAGTAGAACCTGTGAAGAGCTCAACAGCAGAAAGATGTCTGGTATGACAGGAATGCTCAAGCCTGAGAGTATGCTGTGGGACAGCAGATTATGGCACTAATTCTTGTCAGACGCAATAAGCTGCAGGCAGCTTGGGAAGGACCCTTCAACATAGTAAGGAAGGTTAGTGATGTTAACTACATGGTAAAATTGATAGGCAGGAGGCAGGGGCACAAACTGTACCATGTTAAGATGATGAAGCCTTCACAGGAATGGGAGGCCCTTGTGCTGAGTATTTACAGTGGGTAGCAGGAGGAGTCTGAGGGGGATCTGGTGACTGATCTCCTCAATGAGGCTCAGACTGACACCTCAGTGAAATGGGTAGCAATGCCCCAGCAGCTATCCCCTACCCAGGTTTGAGAAATCTGTGCAGTGTTACAGGAGTTTGATGACATGTTCACTGGGAAATCTGGGTGCACCCACTTGGTGCAGTATCATGTGGATACAGGACCCAAAGATCTATCAAGCAGGCCCCTTACAGGGTGCCTGAGTGAGTCAAACAGACCCTGAGGGAGGAGATACAGGAAATGTTGGAATTGGGAGTAATCCAGGAGTCCAGCAGTTCCTGGGCCCATAAAGTGCTAAACAACACTTGAAAAAATGTGGTCTTAAAATGTTAAAGTTTTAAAGCTTAAATGCCTTGATCTTTAAAACAGATGAAATAGAAGCATGTTCATTTAAGCCAGGAGGTTTGAAGCATTTAATTTCAATTGCTAAATAAGCTCTAAATATTCATACCTGGTTTCCCAGGCTCCCATTCTCATCAGTAGTAATCTTATCTAAAATACTTTAAAAATTTAAAACCACATTTTATTTCAGTTTTTAACTGTTTAGCATTTCTAACTTATGTAATTTATTTAGATTTGCATACAATTTATTGCTGCATTTAGTATATTTACATGTGGAGGATTTGCTTGGAACTTTCAGTTCTGAAGATATCCCTGTTAGTAATGGGACGAAAGCACTAAACAAATATTTTCTTGTTCATTTTATCTTGTGTGTGCATAAGTGGAATAAAGAGTTTGAGTATTTCAACAGTTCCCAAGTTCAAGTTGCTGTTTTTGACATTATTCAGAGTGATTTTATACTTTTACATTTATCCGGAGGAGCATTCAACCCCACACGGTTTGTGGTTTGGTTATTCTTCTGCCTAATAACTTCTCCTTAGAGTCCAACAGCACAGTGGATATATGTAATGACCCATTAAGGACATACCAGTGTTTCAGCTATATGGCTTCTGAATGCCCATGACTTTTCACATTTTACTTTTTACTTTTTAAGTCTTTATGAGTTAATTTAGGCCAGTACTGGTAACCTACCCATACAGCTAAGCCTACTGCAGCAGTGATCTAAATGTTAAACATAAATGTTGATTTCCTTGACTGAATGTTGCCATAAAGATTTAGAATGTAACCTAACAGAACACCTTAAGCAAATCCCATAACTAAATAATCCCTTACCACCATAAATTAAATAATGGTGACAAAATTGCTAGAAAAAGGAAATTTGTGATCTTCGTGTTCATTCATCTTAATCACAAAATGTCAATGGAGACTGTGCTACAAGAAAGAAAAAACAAACAGCACAAAATGCAATCAAAACGCTAAAAACATTTGATACACACATTATTTATTTGTAATGTATCACATCATGTAGGGGAATCCCATTCTACCCTTCAAGGCAAATCTGAGCTAACTGATTTGAACCACTCAGTTAAGCTTTGTTCAGCATACTTCCTTTAAAGAGGCAAGAACGGATGTCTTAGGCCGCAATTAGTACTCCAGAGGAGTACTGGGATGCAGTTGCTATGTCTACTACTGCCATGCAGAAATTTGATCTGCTGAAGTTCTAAGGCAGGAAGATTGAGAATCTTTTTAGAGAAATTAATGTAATAAACTCTTCCCACAAGTCTAGCTAATTCAGATCTTTCTGCACCACAAGCTTATACATTTGAATAACCTGTGTGTTATGTATCAACTTTGTATGCCAGTTTACCACTGATGGGGACAGGATTTACTTCAAAAATAACAAGACAGGTCAAGAATGTAATTACTGACATATGTGATTTAGACAATATGTTTAACCCACATGATTCAACAGACAATTTTAAATCAATTTCTGTCCAAACTGCAACCCTCTAAGGTTGCCACGTGTTCTTCTTTTTCAGGATAACTATAAAATGGGCAGGGTTACCCTGTGGAAAAATGAAAACTGATAAATGTCCTCTAAATATTACTGAAAATCGTGATACTGTAATTGAAATACATTAACATGATAAAAAACACACACACAAAACAACTAAAAATATACATCGAGTCTTATTTTGGTAATAAAATACAAATAAATGTTTCTCATTGACTGAGGAAATGGTTTCTCCTGCAAATCCTAATGTTTCTGTAAGAAATTACTTACTGTATGCATCTAAAAACAAGACAACCCAAAGCCACCTGTTTGGTAGCCTTCCCAAAAGGCTGAACTTTATTACAACCTTACTTCATGTAGTGCTTATTGGCTGTGGAAGATAGGCAACTTAGACGTCAGTTACTATGCCTTGATAGCAATGGGTAATCTATAATAGGTTAATAATATATGTTGTGTCACAGCCTAAATCAAACTGACTTAAGTCTCATTGTAGGCATGCTGCTCACTACAGATTTTAATCTTAACCACTCTCCTGTTGAGAGTGTTCATCATATGTTCTCAATAAGCTGGATTAAGATAGCTGTCTGTGTTTTAAATACCCATCATGAGCTGAAGGATAGTTCATAGAATCTGCTGCATTTTCTCACCATACATTTATTGCATTCCTTTGTAGGTGTTGGTCAAAAATGTATCAGACAGCTGATGCCATCTTAGCTAAAAGACAATTGTTTATGGAAAAAATAAAAAAGACGGGAGCGGAATAAAATGATGCTACAGTCTTTATTAAGACAAAACACAAATTGAGCGCTTTCGTCCAATAATATGGGCTTCTTCAGAACTTAGTCCATTCCCAGCTTTTTACTTTTTACTGGTTTGAATTTCTGGTGTTTTTTCTTACTTCATTATGGAAATGTAATTCGTTTATCAACAAGCAACATCACATTACCATCCCATATTAGATCTTCAACCATGACCTTAATAAGTTTGGCCAGCTTCATCTAGTTAAAGTTAAACCACCCACCTTCACTGAAGGGTTAGTTAATACTCTTTCACCTATGTCTAAATGGGTTTTAACTTGCATTTTATCCTTATGTATTGTAATACTGCAACAATACCCCTAAAGGGGAATGTCTCATCCCATGGGGAAGGTGACTCTAAGCCAAAAAAAGGCAAGGCTTTAACCAAAATAGCTAAGGTTACTGACTTATCTGCAGCAGTATCCACTGATATCATAAGGTCAACTCATCCTTGTTATAATACAGTGAAAACATTTTAGAGGTCATCGTGTCCTAAACATTACAGGAACACAGGAACATACTAGGCAAGTGATCACATAAATCATAAAATGTCTAGCCATAAATGCATTTAAGCAGACAAACTTAAAAGTTCTTGCCGTGCATTTCAAACTCTTAATAGTAATTACATCCCAAATTGAGCAGGGCTGTACATGATAACCCTGGTGTAAATTTGTGTCTACCCATTCAGTCATCAGGACTAGTCTTAATGGTAGCTAAAGTAGCACTTTGACCTGTAGTGGCAACTTATTCCATATGCTAGGAATATGTTGAGTTAGGAACCTTAGGACATGGGTGCTGGAACCATAGGGTGAGGGGGAGGGAGGGTCCCCCCCACACTTTTACAGCTGCAAGACCTGTCTCTTGGCGGAAAAATTAATGAAACGACATACCTGAAAAACTGAGTTTTTCTTTAGGACCTAAAACACGGATTCTCTTGCATGCGTCATACACACTAACGTGGATTTAAACACAAGCGTGCGCAGAAGTAACTAACTAGCTCTGCTGTTCCATTGTTAATCACACATTTGTGCCCAACAGTTTCCAAGTGGTGCTCGAATCATTCTACGATAAGGAGATTATGTTTTCTTATCATATTTATGTCTGAATCAGACACACACTGCTTATGTATGGGTGTGTGGACAAACACTGATTTACCTTTTCTTCAAGTGATGGCAGCTTTGAAAGGAATGTGGGATATAGTGGGGAATATGGGATATCAGGAGGATGCAGTGTCTTGCATAAACCAGCAGTTTCTGAAAACTGTGTCTTTTCAATCTCCTGTCCATCACATAAATGTTATTTTAGGCTGTTTTTCCCATTACTGCCTGAATCTATTGTTTTTTCAGAGGCTACTGTACAAATCGAATAAAATCTCTCACACCTAATGATTGCTGATATATAGCATTTGGAAACTAATAGAAGCTGCTAGCCATATGCCTTTAGCTTAATCCAAGTCAGGAATAACAATACTTAATTCATTATCATTAAAGAACCTGTTGACAATGTGGTTATGGAAGTCAATTTAAGCTGACAGAGAAAGGATAAATAATATATTCAGTGGTGGGATGAATAGAAACAAAGACTGATTGATAGTAAGCGTCTCCTTGGAATGCCTTGGCAAATGTGTTTACAGTCTTCTTTGCTAACTGGTGGTATGCCCTAACTGGTTAGGACCTAGTACTTTGCCAACAACTGATTTATAAACAAGATAAAAGAAAGGAACAAAAAAAAAAAATAATACTAATGTAACTAAATAGCTTAACTGTTCTGTTGGTGGTAATCACACATTTTGTGCCCAAGAGTTTCAGTTTTCTTATCAAGTAATGTTCTCTTATTGCTCTGTATTGTTTCGGTACACATTGCCACTGTCAGAGTCATGCTTCCTTATTAGGTACAGTTTTTAAGGAGTGTGTTTGTGTGCTACAGTTTTTAAGGTGTGCATGTGTGTGTGTGTGTGTATGTGTGTGTTACAGTTTTTAGGAGTGTCTTTGTGTGTGTGTGTGTGTGTGTGTGTGTGTGTGTGTGTGTGTGTGTGTGTGTGTGTGTGTGTGTGTGTGTGTGTGTGTGTGTGTGTGTGTGTCTATGTAAAAGAAAATACCAAAGGGCTTTGGCTGACTAAGTTTGAGATGACTGCAAGCTAGGAGCAGTTATTGAATCCCCAAATGACTTAACCATCATGCAGGAAGGTTTGATCCAAACATAACTGGTGCTAGAATCATGAATTGAAACTAAACTCAAAAGAATAGATTATTGTATCTTTTGGGAAGTAGTCTACTCCAGGGAACTGCCAAATTGACTTTGCCCACTGAGAAGTGATCCAGTTATTTGGCATTTGGGAACTTATGTGTACAGTGACCTGACTTTTGACCAACATGTGCCCAAAGCCATAAAAAAGTAATTCTATATTGCACAGCTTATAAACAAATTGATTGTGACTAGAACTAGCGATGTTGTTGCCCAACCCCCTTTACAAAGCCCTCATTAGGTCAATCATTTTGTATAGTGCCCACTTTGGCATGTATCTGTCCAGACCCATGCAACAATTAGAAAACCCACAGAAATACATTACTAAAAGGATACAAGTGCTAAACAATAGGTCTTGCATGGACCACCTCAAAGATTTATCAGTATACTCAGTATCCAACAGCGTGCTTAGAAGTGACATGTCTGGCATTCATGGCATCCTCCAACCTATTACAGATGGACCTACTGAACATCAGCAAGTCAAATGGCATCAGAAATACTTAGTCCAGGTATCTAAACTGAATGTTGTGGAGAGCTGGATATATATCACAGCACTGGTATCCATTCAAATAAAACAAAGCTCATCCCTGTCCGTATTCAAATTCAACTTGGATCTAAGGATGGGTAGTAGAAAATGTACTCCAGGATTGCACCTCATTGCCACCAATGGATAGAGGCAGTTCCTAAATGCTGCATCCCTTACATGGGTCCTCTCAAATTATCTATGGTATGATCACAGTTATTCTCACTAGGGCTAATATACAATTATCAGCCATGGGATAGGTAAGACCAATCAGGAAATGTTAATTCAAGCACCAAAAGGGAAATTGGCTATGCTTAAATTGTCCTCCAAGTGAACCTATGCTGTGGTAGTAAATAGTTTTAAAAATTGCCCTTTTTAGATCACTAAGTACCCCTCTCACCCACTGCCTTCCCCAGTCTTCAACAGCTTCCAGTGCCTATGCCTTAGGAATCTTATGTCTAAAACATTGACACCTCCTTTAATGAATGGCAGTGTCACAATATCTAAACCAATACGGGGAGTCCTTCCATTTAGTAAAAAGCAAACAGTACCCTTTTTCAGTGTTTAACATCAGTCACAACTAAACCCTACAGATATCTTATATGATTGCGATATTAATCTGGTAAAATATTATTTTAAATGACAGGGAATCAGCCCACCCAAGCATGTCCTAAATTCTACCAATTTAAAAGGCGTGAAAACAGCTTTTCATCCACTTCGTACAAGTTTTCTGTCATCAAGGCCTCTTTCATAGTCAAAAGTTACATACCCAAATATTTAAATCCTGTAAAGACCTTTCCACATCCATGTCAAGCATGGAGTGCATGTCATTTTTGGGTCTACTTAATGTAATCCATGACAGATGTACAGCAGTCTACATATTGACTACATAGTCCTGCTAGCCAACCAAGTTACTGAAGCTAAATATACTTTATAGACTAAGGTGTTAAAATATGTTTGCAGGATAGCCACACACCCTGCAACTCTTATGTCTCCATTTGCTATATATACTACCTCTGAGATTATCTCAACTTGAAAAATGGAAATGCTTTTTCTATATGTCTTCCATATTTTTGTGATCTCACAGGTAATTTAATTAGGGATTGTGGGTATGTTGAAGAACCTCTCACATCAGCAGTTAAGGGGTGGCACCATCATTGTACACTACAACAAGGGCTCTAAGATGAGATTAAAGTTATAACATGTTAGCTGACAACTTTACCTTGTTCTATGTAGTATCTTAATTGGGTGTCACAGCACTCTGGTACACCTAACCCTTACTGACAGGTGCTGGTATAACACTTCAGCATACACAATAAACCACAAAGAAAAGCCCATTACTTTTAAGGATGCAAGAATGAAATCTCAGTTGTGTCAATAAAAAAGAAAAAGAAAAACAAAATTGTGTGCAGTAGCAAAATATGAGTGTATTACATGAACAGCTTAATGTAATAAGCCTAAGCTTTAAATCTTGACCTTTAGTCACTTCAAGTATCTCTAGATTTACTCAAAATTTTGAACAATGTTACAATAAAATAGCCAGATGTGCATCAAATTCTCACTGCTCTAACCACTATTGCACTGCATTGAAAACACTTAACTGGCTAGAACTACCCATCTACCTAAAATATATTCAGCTGATAACCACATATAAAATCATTCATTACCCAGCCACCTGCCCAGCCATAAATTCTATACTACAAAAACATTTTGCTAAATGGCCCCTGTGATCAAATAACCAAGTTCAACTCACGGTTCATAAACCAAGTAAATTAACACGGTATTCTCACTCCTTAGTTAAAATATGGAACGCTATGCACACTCCATAAGGACAGACACTTTATTTATTTTTTTTATTTTATTTGCAGTTGGTTTACCAGGATAGTCCATTGGGCCAAAATAACCCGTTTTCAATGGAGTCCTGGGGAGGAAAGCTCCAAAAACAATTAGCAAGGTAACAATAAGGTATTTAGTTTCAATTATACAATTACTACGGACTTGGAAATACAGTAGACTAGTGTACAAATATATACAAATATTACAATCTTGCATAGCTGCAAACAATTTACAATATAGAAACTGAGAAGCTTTTACAACTTAGGGTGGGTTACACTGGAGGTATCTTTCATACATTCAGGATGAGTAGCTTAATACAAGCAAGAGAAAGGTATATGAGCTGACATAGAACTTTTTCAATATAGAAACAGAGAACCTTTTCAATCTTAGGGTATATTTACACTTAGGTATCTTTAAGTATTCAGAAAAAGCTTAATACAAGCAATAGCAAGATCTATGAGTTTAGGAGAGTAGGTAGAAATTCCCATTATGAATGGGGGAGGAGAAGTGGAAATTCCCAGTATGAGGAGATTATGTTGGGTGGGAGCAGGAGCATTCCCACTGGGAAATTAGGTGTGAGTGAAGGGATTTTTTGAATGAGAAGTGATTTGTAATGGTACGAATGGGTGGGGGTAAGGAGTTCCAGAGATGAGCAAGACTGTAGGATAAGAGATTTTTTCCAGGGGGATGAATTGGTTTATACAGTTCAATTAGGTTTGGTTGTTAGATCTTAGAATTCTATCAGGGAGGTGCATTTTGAAGGTAGAGGAAAGGGATGGGCAGAGGGAGGGATTGAAGATGTGCTTGTGTGCAAGAGTCAGTTGGACGTAGGTGAGGTGATTAGGTAGTTCTAACCATTTTAGTTTGTGGAGAGCTGAACAGTGGTGTGAGGAGGACCTATTGGAGGTAGCAAACTTGGCAATTTTGTTATAGCAAGAAGAGAGTTGTGTTTTGAGAGAAGATTGTAGATTAGTTAGAAGTGGGGCTCCATAGAGGAGGGATGGGATGTGAAATGTGGTAGATAGGGTGAGTTTGGTGGAGGGTGTAAGATAACGATTCTGTCTGTAGAGCACGCCAAGTTTTTGGTGTTTTTTTTTTTATATTTAGTTGAAGATGTGAATTGAATTTAAGCTGACTATCAATTTGGACCCCAAGTAATTTGGCCTCAGATACCAGTTCTAGGGGTGTATTGCTGTGACTAGTAATAGTGAAATTACTTGGATTGAAAAAGGTAGCTTTAGAGGGGGTGAATACCATTACTTTGGTTTTGGAGGCATTGGGTACAAGGTGATTTGTTTTCATCCATTGTTCGGTGGTTGAGAATGCATCTTGAGTAAGCTTTAGCAGTGTGGGAATGGAGGTAGCAGAACAGATAATAGTTTAATCATCTGCATATTGGATCATTTTAGTTAAAGGGATAGAGTTGTAGAAATCGTTTATGAATATATTGAAAAGAAGGGGACCCAGTATAGATCCTTGGCGAACACCGGTTGGGGTGTTGATGAAAGGGGAGGTGGCTTTTTTCCATCTTACTGCTTGATATCTATTGAATATGTAGCTAGTGAATCAGTTCAGAGAAGAGGGTGACAAGTTAAGCTTGGAGAGTTTAGTTAGTAGTAAATTGTGCGAGATAGTATCAAAGGCTTTAGAGAGGTCTAGTAGGAGGGTAGAGACAATGTGTTCTGAGTCCCGGGCTTTGTTCACAGCTTCCAGGAAGGAGAGTAGGGCAGTCATAGTACTGTGTCTTGTTCTGAAACCATGTTGTGTTGGAGTTAGTAGGTTATTGTCTAAGAGGTATGGTAGGAGTTGTAGGTGAATACACTTTTCTAAAAGTTTAGAGATAGGAGATAGGATAGCGATGGGACGGAAATTAGTAATATTGTTGTTGCTGCCGCCTTTGTGCAAAGGAACAACAAAAGCCTTTTTCCAGATTTGGGGTACTGAGCTTTCCTGAATGGAACGGTTGATTAGAATGCTGATGGGGTAGGCAATGGCTTCAGCAGCTATGCTGAGAAAGTAAGAAGGAATGTTATCAGGGGCATTAGAGCATGGTTTTAGTTTCTGAAGTAGTTTTTTTATGGTGGATGTGGGTATAGGTTTTAGTGAGAATGGTGGGGGAAGGGGAGGAGAATTTGGGAATGTTGATGATGGAGTGGAGATAGGGGGAGGAGCAGTGGTAAGGGGTGAAAAGTAGGTAGGGGAGGATTGGGGTGTAGTGGGGGGTATGGTGGGGTTTGAAGATGAAAAGGATGAGGTTAGTTTGGAGATAGAATTAATGAAGAAGGTGTTGAATTGAGTGGCCAAGTCTATGTCAGGAGCGTTAGGGTCCGGGCTAGGGTTATCTGATTTGTTGGGATTAAGGAGGGTAGAGATGCATTTCCAAAATTTTTGAGGGTTTGTTTTGTTGTTGTTTTGGATTATGGAGAAGTAATTTTGTCTATCGGAAATGATAAGCTTTTTTACTTTGTTTCTGAGTGTTTTGTATTCATTATGGGCTAGGGGAGTCCTATGTTTCTGATATGATGACCATGCCTTATCTCTAAGGTGCATAGTTACTAGTGTGTTTTTTGTTAGCCAAGGGGCAGTTTTGTTTTTTATTCTTTTTGTTTTTATAGGGGCTTGTTCCTCTATGAGGTTTAGAAAAGTTGAGTTAAAGTGGGCGACAGCTTGTTCCAGGGGTAGAGTTTTTAGGGTGTACCAGTTGATTGCTTTTAGAAAGTTGGAAAAGATAGTGGGGTTAAAGTTTTTTTGGCAGCGAGTGGTAATAAAATTGTGAGTAAGATGTAGGGGTGAAGTTAGTTGGTGTGTGAATTTGCGCAAGTGGTCACTAAGGGAATCAGGCAGAGTGCCACTATTTGAGAAGTAATGAGGGTGGGAGACTAATATCCAGTCTAGGGTACTATCACTGGTGAGGTTTTTTGAGGGCCGAGTTATGGAGTTGATCAGTTGAGAGAAGTTGTAAAGATTAATGTTAAGTGGATTTGTGGGAGACTGTATTGCAGACCAATTAATAGTCATGTCACCCATAAATATAGTTTCATTGTTAATGTTATGGGAAAGCCAGGAGAGGATATCTTCTAGTGTAGAAATATTGTTGCCTGGGGAGATATAGAGGGAGGCTATGCATATGTGTTTGTGTTTATTTACTTGAAGCAGTGCCAGGAGTAATTCTGCATTATTGAATTGGGGAGTTGGTTTGTTAAAAGGGGTAACTGTTAAGGAGGATAGGTATAGAAGGGCTACTCCATCTCCTTTTTTGTTTGTTCTATCTTTTCTGATTATAGAGTAGTTGGGTGGAATTATTTCGGAATCTTTTATATGAGGTTTTAACCAAGTTTCAGAGATGGACAAAATGTCTGGTTTGTTATATGTAAGCCAGGCATGCAGATTAGGGATTTTGTTAACTATACTTTGGGCATTTAAGGAGGTGAGTAGTATGGATTTATCCATTGGAGGGGATGAGGATGGGCCTGGGTTGGGGTGTATGTCTCCTGATAATAGAATAGAAGTCAGATATAGCATTAGGTTGGGGAGGTACTTTGTCTGCTTAGAGACAGGGTTGAGTTTAGCTAGATTTATGAGGGATAAGTTAGTTGTTGTAGGGTTAGGATAGTTGTGAGGAGTGATACGTTTATAAGAGAAGAAAATATGGTGTTTTATGGGGTATAGGCATGGAGAGATTGGGAAGTGTGACTGTAAGACAGGTAGGTTAAGATGGTTTGTAGTATGAAAGGATGGAGTGTGGTTATAGTTAGCTGGCTGGGTGAGGTAGTAGGTATATGATATGTTGAGGAACAGTACTAGATGAGTACAGAAGGATATGGCTTTTGAGAGCATAGTGGGCTAGGTTATTGAGGGGAGGTATGTTGTGGATGGCTAGTTGACAAGGGTATGAGAGTTATACGTTTTGGGAGGAGACTGAGAGGGGAGGTACGGTAGAGTAATGGTGAAATGAGGGGAGGAGTAAGAAGTGGGTGTGCAAGGGAGGAGGTTACTAGTTGGTTGGGGTGGGGTGATGGGTGTGGCTAAAGGGTATAAATGTAGAGGTGCTGGGGGTGGGTGGAAATTGGGGGCAGGGTAGGGGAGCGGAGTGAGCCCACAGGGCGAACGGAGCGGGTAGACCCGAGGGAAGGCTAAGGGTGAACAAGAACCAATCTGTGGAGCACTAGTAGCTGAAGGTAAGTCCAGGGGACAGGGATTAGGTGGGATAGGGGTGAGCCTAGAGTTGAGAGAGGGGAGTAGAGTAAAGTTTATTATAGATCTAAGCAGATATCCAAAGAAATAAGTAATTAATAGATAGTAAAAAAATAAAGAAGTCATGAAACTGGAATTATGAGGAGAGGATGCCACCTAGTGGACAAATGGTTTAGTACACCTGTGGCTCCGCAAGGACAGATCACTAGAATGGGAGGAAAGGGGTGAGTCTTTTGTAGACTGGAGGTCTAGAAGAGGGGCCAAGTATGTGGGGAACAGAGATGGGAAGGGTTAGGCTGCTGGCTGTCCTGGCAGGTGAGCGTGCTAAACCACCTAGCAGGGCCTTCTGGCAGAATACAATCTAGTATGTAGGATTAGCAACGGTTACACATACTTTCTTAAGTCTTTTGATGAATAGTCTTCAGGGGGAAGCTTGGTCCTATTCCCTTAATGGGCAATAGTAGAATTAATTTAGGTATGGGTTTTCAGCAAGGAGCAGTTGCAACAGGTGAAGCAGGACAGTCAAGCTGGAGAGATAAGTTGAGAGAGAAAATAAATGTGATTATAGTGCACAGTGAATAGTATATTAGCAATGTGTAGCAGCACCAGAAGGTAACATATATACAGTTATATAGTATATTATATTATAGCATTAGCAATGTGTAGCAGTACCAGAAGGTAACATATATACAGTTCTGACAACAGGTATTCAAATCAACAGGATGGTACAATGATGAATTCTCTAGCTGCGTTCGTTTGACGTAAACTATAAGTAAGCTCATGGATAGCAGGCTTATTATACATCAAAATATAGAAAACATATGTTATGCCACAATGAATAAAGCTGTTGGAAAGTTCAGGGCTAACTAGCATTCAAGCAAAATAAAACAGAGTAAATGCAGTGTCCACCACAACACCAATACTGCGACTAGGCTGGGTACTGTTCTGATACAATGTCTATATACCAATAGCTGGTAAACGCACTAACAGTGCAAGCAGGATATTAAGTGAGGTATATACAATAGGTGCACTGATACATGCTAATAACTAGTAACCTGTAAACACACCTGTAAACACATCGGTCTACATATAGAGCAATATCCAACTGTTTACTTTAATTATTGAACAAGTATAAGAAAACGACAGACTAAGTCTGATCACATGCTAGTTAAATGCTAACCCAGGATGGCGTTTGCAGTAGTACATATAGCCATCTCGCTTCAGTTCATTAGACAGTGTTTAGTAAAATATAAAGAGCAGTTAATCACTATTGTTTAAACAGTAGTATAATCGCATTTACATAATGGCGCTTACAGAAGTTAATGTAATTAACTCGCTTCAGTTCTTTAATCAGCATTAAATAAAGCATACATAGCAGTTTTTCACTTTCGGTGAAATGGCAATATAAACGCATTTACATGTGTCCGGACACTAATGCAGCAATGTGGATGAGAGCGTTACTTTTAAAGTACTTTTAGCAGGCTTGCTGCAATCCACGGACTCATTCAACACAATAACACTGATACACCTTTTGCTATAAAAATAAAATTGAATTTAGACTGAGATCTGGCTAAAAACAATAATAAAACAACTTACTGTAGGAGGAGACGCTACGACCAGGACGCACCCCTGAAATCTTCCACATACTCTCTTAAAAACTATCTAAAAATAAATGGCTCTGCTTATGTTCTCCACCAGATTACTCACATAGCTCTTTAATTTCTAACTGTAACAACATCACCCTCCATCTTGTAATTATATTTTATAGAACTGATAATTTCTTGCCTCTTTTACCTGCACCTTACACTTCTATTATCACTATACAGTCCCCTAACTTTTCTTTCTCCCTTTTGCTTCTGCCCTATCCATACCCTACACTTTACTAATTAACACATAAGTTTCTATTTCCTACTTTCCCTCTCCTGTAATTCTTCTCCTCTCTCAATCCTTCACTATAAGATATGTATACTAAGTACATTATAATAAGCAACAGTTATTTAACTGTCAAGCAGAATCGTACTGTTCTGAGAAATATAATTCTAAAAATAAATTGTCTTGTCTCCTTAGTAATATATAATATTTGTAATTAATGTGAAAGTATGTTTCATCTAATATATGTAAAAATGATGTGCTATCCATTATTGTATATTATTTTTTGTATGTGAAAATGTTCATTGTTGCTCTGTAATAAGCTAATGTCGCTGGAGCTTTTCTGTCCAGGTCTCTGCTCAAAATGGGCACCCAGTTGGACTTTCCCGGCAAACAAATGTCAAACAAACAAATAAATAAATAGATTTAAGTATAGACTTGTTAGAACTAATATGAGATCCTCACTGAAATTGCCCAAACACTAGAAAAAAAAATAGAACCAAGAGGGTTGGCCATCTTCCCCTTTCATTTGTCTAAGTACTGGAGCAATACGCATAAAATAAACCTACTGCCATGACACAGGCAGGCCAACCTATTTCCCTTTAAGAGCTCCGCATCTCACATACAGAATGCATATACCAGATTTGATGCTGCACACTAAGCAGTGAACAGTACAGGCCTTTGCTTTACATAGGTAATGAACAGTACACGCTTTTGTTTGGCAGGGCATAGAAAAGACTCATGCAGCAATGGAAAGAGTATACTTATGTATTTGGTGGTAAAATCCAAACATACGTATCCATGAATAGATCTTGCCAAGAACTCACCCATACCCCAGCCACATGATACCTTTTGCTGCAACCTGGAAAAACAAAACTTAACTGTGCAATAATATTTTCTTTAACTGTTGTTCTGCTCATTACAGTGTTATCATAAAGAAGGAAAGAAAAACTTTGTGCCTGATGCCCACCCACTTACCTCTGAGCACCACACATAAGCATCAACTAGATATGCTCAGAGCAAGAACTTCTAGTTGAAGTATGCCACCAAATTTGTGTGAGCCACATGAAGAGTGTTATAGTATACAGTGGCCTTATCTAAGGTATAACTTATGTAGATGATGTGCCAAGGACAAAGAAGTAATGTTCCTGCAGTAATGCTAAGCCTACACACAGCTACAGCCTTCGGCCAATTCTCCGCCACACATAACTCTCATGTCCAGATTTTCACAGAATGTTCAAAATTTTGCCTCATATTTTTGGTATGTTTCTTATAATATTGTGGTTTTCTGACAAATCGTTGAGGCTTGAAGTCAGAAAATAACGAGATACATTTGAGTTTCAGACTTCATGCACTTTAGAAAATCCATGCTAATACAAAACCTGTTATTTTATCAACTTTCTAGGTTTTTAAAAGCAATATTTAAAAATTGTCCCTGCTGTTGATCCTTTTCCCCCAATTATTTATGGCTTTGTCCCAGAATGGCTAGAAACAGTGTAAATATCAAGATCCATCTACTTACATAATTTCCTTTTTACATATAGTGCCCCTGACTGTTATTGGCTGCTAACTCATAAGCTGTAACAATAATGGTATTTGACTAGCTAAATCCTTAAAATGTGTACCAAGCCTGCACACATAGTTAATAACTAATTAAAATGTATTTGCATTTTTTTCCCACCTATTGTCTACTGACTATCCATTTCTCTGCTGTCAGTCAGTCCCTTCCTTACCAATGGATGACAGCCGATTGCAGGAAATGTCCATCAGGCAGCCATTGGGATAGTTCTTTGTTTAGCCCTGTTAATGCCATGCACATGTTCTTAGTGTCCAAGGGGTTTTGTGCAATGGACCTTATGACTGACATTCACACCTTTGTGTGTAAAGTAATCATTGCTCTAGCCCCTTGTAGATAGTACTTCTATGTGATTTATCTCCACTGAGAGTCTACAATGGAGTGTCTGTCTGGACACACTCCCCAGTACTAAGGTGAGGTAAGCAAGCTTGAGCCCTGTCATTGGTATCCTTCCCTACTCCAGCTACAGCAGGCACTAGAGCCACTTGTCGATTTAGGTCACCTGGGTCACATTCAGGGTTTTATCCCTCTGTGCTGGTATAGATGGCTAATATATACATGCATGTGTAGGAAATAAAGACAGACAGATGCTTCATAATCTTATATGCACTATCCATAGAGAGAGAGAAAATGCAATAGGTACAACAATATTAGAAAACATCTCACTTATAATTAATATTGATGTTTTTAAATAAGCCAGGAAGCAAACACATCTGCTACTTTGCAGCAAAAAACAGCATCACCATATCAGACCCAAGTATCTGTTCACAAGACATGAAGAGTAACAGGATATTTCACTCTTAATTTAATTGATACAACAATAAAGTTTCCAAAAAATTATTTATATACAAGCCTGCATGCACTGAGAAGTTTTCACTCAGTCTTAATAGGTGATTGCTCTCCATAGAAGCTTTGTAGTCATGTGTGCTCTTTAAGTATGTCCATTTCTGCTGGGTATCTTTAAAAGAAACTATTGTGATATCGGGTGTTTCTCCTGGAGCTGCTTTTGGCTTAATGCTCAGTGTGCATGCTCAGTAATACATTTAGAGATGAGATTGGGTGGTCCAGTTGAACTGCTGAAAAAGTAGTGAAAAAATGCAAACATCCTCAGTGACTCTTTTCCCTCTGGCAATACAGACAGAACTATATTGTTGTCATGAGAATTGTCTGCTAGTTCTTTTTTTATTTAATATTTGTTGTCCCTAAAATATGGCTTTGTGACCATTAGCTCTCACTCAATATTAAATCTCTATTTGTCATATCAAAGTATTTATATCCACCCCACCCACCCCAGACTGAGAGATCCAGAATGGAACTCTCACTAAAGTGAAAATGGGTTAACCTCATGTTGCAACAGCATTATCTTCAACATTATAAAATGGAATTGTTATGGATGATAAATTAATCCCCCCCCCATCAGAGTCTGCTGCATGTGCTGCCATAGTGGATATTTAAGTGCCAGACCATCTCCACATGATTACTACCATGTATACATTATGCCTAGCTAAAACATAGGTGATGATTGGCAATTCTATAAGTGCAGTCTGACCCAGTGTAATGTAGTGTAATCTCTTTAGGCTCTGCCAGGAGATTTCACTGCCTACCTCCTTCTCCACATGATGGTCAAGCCAGCTTACTCCTGCTCTACTTAAATGGCTCATGCAATGCTACTATCTCTAGTTCAACCAACTCCTTTGGATCACAGTTAGGATTTCATTTCTCTGCACTACAGTGCTGGTTCTAAAGTTTCTGTTTTTGTAGACATTTCATTTTTTTGTTTAAGAATTTCAGCACTGAGGACTGTGCTACAGATTTGTTTATTTGCTGAAACTAAGCTTTCTTTAAGGCGGTTCTGAACGCCCTGAACTGCATAATAGTATCTCACTTATGCAAGTTATTTCCACTAAAAATTTCTCCTTAGACAGAGGTGAAAAGCAATATTTTCAGTTAATCTATTATTAATCTTGCCATTCCTAATATTTTGAGGTCATTCCTCAGAACACCTTCAGCAAGGCATAGATGTTTCATTAGGAGGTTTTTAGGAGTGGCTGGCAGTCTGTGGTGAGTCAAGGGTTCTCCAATCTCCATGGCATCATCAAATGCAGTATTTCAGCAAAACAAAGCAATACTATATCATACATATTAGTTTGCAATTATTTATGTGTTACTTTGCTCCTGTGATAAGTTTTACATTGGTAAGACCATACATCAGCTTAGGATAAGGATACACAAACATATCCGAGATGTCAAAAATAATTCTCCTACCAGCCCTGTAGCATCACATTTCTTCAAATATCATAATAGTGATTTGGATTTATTGAGGTTCTTTATAATGTATGTGTTGACATGTTCTGATTTACTTTTAGATCCTTCTCATATGTTTTTCAAGAAGGAGGCTTGGTTTATTTTCCTTTATGATACTTTGCAACCAAAGGGCCTTAATAATGAATTATGAAATATTTAATATAACAACTTTAGAGATATCTTGGAACCTCATGTCATAGAAGTTAGGATATGTGTGTTTTTGTATTCAAGTGGCTTATTGTTATCATTATTATTGTTGTTATAATTATTGTTATTCTATGAACTCATTTGTTTTAACTGAATTTATTTATTTTTCAGTTTAATGACTGGGGAGGTCCACTGGGCTCAAAGAGCCTGTTTTCAGTGGAGGCCCGGGGAGAAAAGCTCCACAAAACATACTAAATATAGTAACAATTAAACAATTAGTAAAAAATTACGTAGTAAAACATAAGCACATTAGAATATCAACATAGTATGGTATACAATGCATATTTACATGTAAATACAATTAGAGGTCAGGGTAGTACAGAGTCACCATTATACTGAAGTTTTAAATCTTCTGAGAATGCTATGAGAGAAACATTTATAAGAAAACAGTATAAGATTGAACTCCTATTGGGTAAGGTGGAAGGTACTATATGCATGTATTCATATATTAGGCAGAATTAGGTAGGTAGAGTACAAGTGCATTTCTTGTTATTGGAGAGGTAGGAATGGAGCTGGGTTTTGAAGTGATCAAAGTTTTCAGAAATTCTTAGAGAGGGAGGAAGAGAGTTCCATTTTTTGGCTAAGGAAAAGGATAGGAAAAGCTGACCTGAGGGACAGTTTGGTTTGTATACAGAAATGAGATTTTGATGAGCAGATCTTAGAGTTCTGTGAGGGCTATATAGTGGTAAGATGTTAGTTAGTGCAGGGCACTTAGTGGGTTTAAAAATGAGCTTGTGGGCTGTAGTGAGTTGGCGGTAGCCCAGGTAGTCGGGAAGTTCTAGCCATTGCAGTAGGTGGAGAGGTATGCAGTGGTGGGTGGAGTACTTGGACTTGGTGGAAAGCTTTGAGATTTTGTTGTAACAGTATTCCAGTTTAGAGGAGATGGAGGAAGATAGGTTGGTTAGTAGGGGCCACCATACATCAGAGATGGTAGTAAGTAGGTAGTGGCGAGAGTCTGTCTTGTGGAAGAGGATAGAAAGTGGGAGTTCCTGTACAGCATGCCAAGTTTCTGATGTGTTTTCTTAATGTTTAGCTGAATATGGGTATAGAATTTTAGATGTTCATTAATAGTGACTCCAAGAAGTTTAGCAAAAGGAACAACTTCAATAGTGGAGTTGGCATGGCTGATAATATTGAATGAGGTTTTGTCAAGAGGGTGAAATTTAGAGGGAGAGAATAGTAGAATTTTAGATTTGTTGGCATTTAGAGAGAGGTGATTTTGAAACATCCAGTTCTCAGTGGTGGAAAAAGCAGTTTGGGGTTTAGTTTGGAGTATGTAGAAGAGCAGACTAGAGTTGAGTCATCTGCGTATTGGACTGTCTTGGTGTTAGGAATGGCTGTGTGGAATTCGTTAATAAAGATATTGAATAGCATTGGGCCAAGTATGGATCATTGGGGGACTCCGGTTGGGGTTGGGAGGAAGGTTGAGGTGCCAGTTTTCCATTTTACGGCCTGAGATCGGTCAGAGAGGTAGTTGCAGAACCAGGTAAGGGCGTTCATAGGTTTATAGGTTCATAGGTAGGTACTAGGCTATCGGCCCAAGGGCCTGTGTAAGCCTAGCCAGCAAGGTACCATAGCTTACACCACCCAAGAAAGTTATTTTCCTGTGCCACTGTCCAGCAGAGACACAGAAGTGATCCCCGGGGTGTATTTTCTATTTTCCATCCACTCATCAAGATTTTTCTTGAAGAGTGCTAATGAAGAACTTTGCTTGACATAGATGGGTAGCTTGTTCCAGAGTATAGGAAGTCTCTGGGACAGGAATCTATCCCTCCAGCGTGTCCTATTTATTGTGGTGACAAGGTTTAGGTCCCTAGATCATGTAGCTTGGAGGGATTGGGATTTCTTTAGGTGTAGCATGTCCAACAGCTCTGGGTTTCACATAGCTTTATATGTTAGGCAGAGATCACCTCGGAGTAGGTGATATGCTATGGAGTAAAGCTGGATTTTTTTGAGGCGGTCAGTGTAGGGCATTTATTTGAGGCCAGTAATCCTCTTTGTGAGGTACCTCTGTGGCCTTTCCATCTGCTGCAGATATCTTGTGAGGTACATTCCAAAAGGGGCATCGTACTCTATAATGGGTCTAATGAGTGACAAGTAGAGGGGAACAATGACCTCTTTTTTCCTGGATGAGAACCCTTTTATGATAAGGTGTGCCACGTAGAAGGACTTCCTGGCTACTGTGGCGATGTGACTATCAAAGGAGAGACTACTGTTCACCTGGGTCCCAAGGTCTCTTATCACGCATTCGGTGTTAAATAGATTGCTGCCTATGTGATAATTCATGGGTACAGAGTTTTTACCAAAGGGAATGACACTGCAATTTTTGGCATTGAGCTTGAGGCCATGGCTCTGACACCAGGCATCTGTCTCAGTGAGGTCCATCTGTAGGATGTTCACATCATTTGGGGACTTGACTGTGGCTCCTAGTTTGCAGTCATCTCTGAACTTCATCAGCCAGAGGCCTTCTGTGTTAGCCTGTACTTCAGAGAAGTAGATTCCAAACAGGAGAGGTCCCAGGTCGGAACCCTGTGGCACTCCAATTGTCACTGCCTTCAGGTCAGATTTGGAGTCTGCAACTTTTACAGTGTGGGTTCTGTCAGTGAGCCAGTTGGCAACCCATCTTGTCATGTAGGGATTTATACCTAGTTTAGTGAGTTTAGCTATAATTCCAGAATGGGGGATGGTGTCGAAAGCCTTGGCGAGGTCAAGATAGGCTGTGTGAACCATCTTACTCTCATCCACGGCTTTGGTGACTGCCTCAAAGAAGTTGATCAGGTTCAGGAGGCATGATCTGCCTTTCACAAACCCGAACAGGGTGGGATCCAGAGTTTGGAGGTTACCAATGTCTTTGTTTATGAGTTCCATGATGATACGTTCCATGGCCATGCAGACCAGGCTCGTCAGGCTAATAGGTCGATAGTTCCCGGGATCAGTGGTGGCTCCCCCTTTGTGGAGTGGGATAACTGTTGCTGTGCACCATTCAGTGGGCACAAAGCCTGATGTGAGGCTATTATTGAACATGGTGCTTAAGTGTGGAGCCAGTTCGTTCTGAAGTTCGTGTAAAACGCAGCCTGGGATGTTGTCCGGTCCCATGGATGCTGTGTTTTTGGCTTTAGAGAGTGCAGCTTTTACCTGCGTAGTGATTACAGGGACTCTGCATTCTTCCTGTATAGATATGGGCCCTTTAGGGGGTGAGAGGGGGGTAAAGTTAGCACTGAACCGATCTGCCAGGATGTTGTCAATATCAGTTGGTTCTGTAATTTTCGTGCCTTTGTGCTGTAACTCAGAGCAGATCTGGGTGTTGCCATCTAGATTCTTGACATAGCTATAGAATGCTTTGTGGTTATCCTTTGATTTAGTGGCAATTTTGTTTTCGTAGCTAGCTTTGGAGGATCTTATAAGGGATCTCAGCTTCTTACTGAGGCTGACCAGGGAGCGTCTCCACTCATGGGAGTTTACTCTCTTTTGCAACAGTTTCTTCCTTCTGTTGTACAGTTTGTTTATGGCAGGGGACCACCAGATTGTCTTCCTTTTTTTGGAGGATAGCGTCTTGGTTCTGTTTGGGATAGCACAATCCATGCACTTGTGTAAGTGCTTATAGAGTGCATTTGTGTAGGATTCAGCAGTTGTAACTGTATTGTCCATCTGCATGGGTGTCATGACATTCACCACTTCTGTCTTAAGAAGCATGAAGTTGGCTCTGGAGAAATTTTTTACTGTGGTTTCCTTAATGGTTGGTGGGGGCGGGATGTGGATATCAAGGGTGATAAGCTTATGGTCGGATTGGACCAATGAGGAGTTGACTTCAGGTGTGGAACACCAGTCGCTCATGTTGGTGATGACTAGGTCTAGGATATTGTTGCCCCTGGTGGGGGTGTGGATAAGTTGATCTAGGGCATTGGAGTTTATGAGTTCCAGAAAGCGTTGAGCTAAGGAGTTGGTACATGCGTAGTTTTCCCAGTTAATGGTGGGGTAGTTGAAGTCGCCCATTATTAGGGTGTTTGGTTGAACCCTAATATTTTCCAGTACATCAAGAAAAGAGGAGTGGGAATCCTGGGGCATGGTGGGGGATCTGTAGCAAGCTACAATTTGGATTGCAGTTTTTACCCAGAGTTAGTTGCACTTGGATAACCTCGGATGCATTATGCTGAGCAACTAGCCTGGAGGTGTGGATATCCTTAATGAATATGGACACACCTCCACCTTTGGTGTTTTGGTCCAGGTTACATGGCCGAAAAGTGTGGTATGAGTTATAGCCTGGTAGTGCAGGGGTGCTCTCTGGAGCCTTGAACCAGGTCTCAGTCACTGCACAGATGTCGATATTCTCCATTTTAAGGAGTGCCTCGAGTGAGTGCATTTTGAGATTTAGACTTCTAGCATTGAGTAGCATTACCTTCAGTTTTTGTTTGCCTGTTCCTGTTATGGTGGTGAATTTGTTATTTGAACCCTGCCTAAAAAAGTGTTGTATGAGAGATTAAGATTAGCAAGGTGGTTTAGGAAATGGGAATGGGAGACAGTATCAAAAGCCTTGGAGAGGTCAAGGAGGACTGTGGATACAAGTTCTCCAGAGTCACGGGCATAGTTTACTATGTCTAGGAAAGAGAGGAGAGCAGTTATTGTGCTATTGCCTGGACAAAATCCATGTCAAGTTGGGGTGAGGCGTTGGTTATTTGTAAGGAATGGCATGAGTTAGAGGTGGATGCATTTCTCAAGTATTTTTGAAATAGGTGAGAGAATGGCTATGGGCCGGAAGTTGGAGATACTATTATTTTTGCCTTCTTTGTGGAGGGGTAGGATGAAGGCTGCACGTCACAGTTTAGGAACATAAGATTCCTGTATGGATCTATTAATGAGAATGCTAATGGGGATGGTGATGCCGTCTGCTGCAAGTTTTAGAAAGAGTGAGGTGATGTTGTCAGGGGCATTGGAGCCTGGCTTAAGCTTAGAGAGGGGTTTAGTTATATATGAGGTGGAAATGGGTTTGAGATGAAAGATGTGAGATGAGAAAGGGATGGATGATGGAGGGGAGGGTTTGAGTAGGGGGGGATTTGTTGTTTAGGAATTCTTGGTGAGTTCTGCTATGGAGTTAGTAAAGAATGAGTTGAATAGTGTGGCTATTTCTGGGTCAGACTTGCTAGTGTCAGGGCAAGGATTGTTTTTTGTACCAGGGTTAAGAAGAGAATTGATTGACTTCCAGAATTGTTTGAGATTTTTGGAATGCTTAGACCTTTTCTGTGTCCCAGTTTTTTTCTGTGTCCATAGTTTTGCTCTTTCTTTTTTTTTTTTTTTTTTTTTTTTCGCCGCCTTTCCATTTCCTTCTTTTACCGTAAAGGTGATTTAACACGAAAAAATTTTTTTGTAAAGAAGATTGGAAGTGATCGCGATGCCCGGAGAGAAAGAAAGGATTTAGATTTCGTTAAGCATTTTTGTTGTGTACCACTACACTACTACAACAAAGGTAAGCTCAGCTGCAAGGCTTACAGCTCCATTTATTTAATACTACAATTTTAGGCACAAGAACATCCCAGTGAATGCAAGGAATGAAAAAGTGAATGAAATTCATCCACATTATTGTTAAATTTCTGTAATTAACAAATGTTAATAATATTTTTGGTTGATGTTGCCTACCAGTACAGCTGGTATTGTTTTTTTAAAGTGTGATGGTAGCTGTGCAGTGGTGTAGCTGCTTTTTTTGGGGTAACAATTTTACTTGTGAGGAAGTTCATCTGTATGGGGAAGGTTGGGTCTCATAGTGTCTACAATGGGGATGAAACAATAAATCTCTGAAAAATCAATCTCAAAAAAAAGTTGAAGCTGAAAGATGAAATTATTTAAATTTACCATTGATTATGAACTTCGTGAAAGCAGTATGAGTAGTATCTAGCTCGGAGCTGCTATCAATGTCTTATCTCAAAAAATGTAAAATGAATTTATGACATTGAAGAATAAATGTAGTGATGAACAAGTTCCCATTTAACATTTATATATAGCTTGCTAAGGATTGGTAAAGGAAAAGCTATGTCATTTCTTTTTTTTTTTTTTTCTTTGGTGTCATGTGATTGCCCCATTTTTTTTTTTGAAGAGTACATGTAATCTTAACTAATGTATATTTTTTTGTTTTTTGTTTTTTTTTTTTCAATAAAATTCATACTAATGCTACACTTAAGTTGTTAGGTTTTTATTTTTAATCTTTGTTGTAAATTTAGATATTAGTTTAGCTCTGGGCTCTGTAAGATTGCTTGCTCATGTTGTAGTAGAGTTAGTTAGAGTTTAGTTTTAGTGTGCCTGTGGGTACTGAAGGTAAAAATGTAAATACAGATAAAAGAGTTCTGTAAGGTTACAAGGTTAATAATATGTTTAACAAGTGGAGAGTCAGGTATACATATTATGAATTTGATTAGAAAGTAGGTGTAATAACCATGTAATTAATCTTAAAGGGTTGGGGTTTTGTCCTTTAGTCAGGTAATATAATGATGATATTTGATTGTTCATGTTTTGTATTTTTGAAGATGTATTTATCATTTTTCATAAGCATAGTTGCTTATAGGGTTGGATTTTCCATACTTTATCTGACTTAATGTTTATTAATTTTATTTGTAAAGGCTAAAAGGCTAAAAAGTAGTTGTAATGTCATCTGACAGCAGTGACAGCAGCTGAATATATCTGTCATTTATTCAGCTGTAACTGGGCTAAACAGCAGCATTCTCAAAATAACATTAAATGCTGATTTTTTGGATTTGTAAGAACTTCACTAGATTTAATAAAATAAACTTTCCTCCTTTGGCCAAATGTTTAAATACTTGCAGCTGATTATAACATGTTTTGTTTAAAATTTAAAAAATTTTTTTTTTTGTTTCAGGTAGTAATATTGTTTCCCCTCTTGTTTGATGTTGTGTCCCTGTGTCCCTTGTGGCACATCTAAACATCAGGTAAAGAGCTGGGGCATTGGGGCATCTAAGTGTGCTACCTGAATATGTCAACTACCCAACTACCTTATGTTGTTATGAAAATGCATGATTTTATGCAATTATTTATGCTGATCCCATATTGGGGATGTTGTGTTGTGTCATTCATGAGAGTTTGTGGTATATTCAAAATGCAAAATATGGTTGTCAAATTTGTGGTATTCAAATTGTGGTTTAAAAACAAACAAAGTAGTTTAGTTTTTATTGTATTAAGTTTTTTTTTTTTTTAAGTTAAAGTTTTGTTTATAACATTTCAGTTTTATCTAAAATTTTTTGTATATATTAATTCTTTTATTAATACAAATTAATATAACTTCTATTAATATTTCTAATTTAATATTCAATTTTGTTATCATAACAACTATTTTTTGTACTTGCCTGCTGGTTGCCTGCTGGGACAACATGCCCGACAAAATACAATGCATGTGTAGCAATAGCTTCCTTTTTCTCTCTTTTTCTCTTTTTTTTTCTTCCTTCTTTAGCTTTTTCTTGACTTTTTTATTGCATTTTTCTTTGTATTTTAACAATGTCAGTTTTTGTTTTTTGTATTTCAAACACATACAGTCAGGCTGTCCTTTTCACTCATCACCACAGCACATTTTTTCTAAGCTTTACTCATCATTTTGTCCCTGCTTTTTCTATAACACAAGATGATGACTTGCTTATAATTATACAATTACATTTTTTAACATAAGCATGGTAGATGTTCACCTGCTATATCAGCTTATTATACAATTTTTACAACAAAAGCTCAGCTTACTTGAACATTTACTTTCATGATGAATGTACTACCTTTAATAATTTATTCATTATATTTATTTATATTATTTATTATATTTATTAATTTATTTATTGTTCAAATTAAACTACATTACAACCACATTAGTCCACAGTGTTCAGTTTTTTCAGTTAATGTGAGACCTTTTTTTTTTTTTTTTGGTCCTCACCTGCCGTTTGCCCCCAGACCATTTTTCTTAACCCAATGCGGCCCTTGCAACTGAAAAGGTTGGACACCCCTGGCTTAGACTGAAGTTTGGTATAGTATGCTTTTTTATCCTGTATAATATATTTTTGGCTAGGTTATGGAGTTGTTTATATTTAAGAAGGGTGTCTAGGTTCTTATTACAATGGTAAAGTTTCCAGGTTTTGTCCGTTTGTTTCATAAGTATTTTGGTGTCTTTAGTAAGCCAAGGGGCTGAGTTGTTTTTTTATACATTTTGTTCTAGGGAGGGCATGGGAGTTAAGGGTAACTAAGAAGGTTGAGTTGAAATGTTCAATGGCCTGGTCTAGAGGAATAGTTTTTAAATTGTCCCAGTTTATTAGTTTGAGAGAATTGGAGAAAGTTGTGGGGTTAAAGTTTGAGAGATTTCATGTATGGATATATTGGTGTTGGTGAGGAGAGGAGGGAATTGCTCTATGGATGAAGGCTGGCAAGTGGTCATTAATCGAGTCTGGTAAGGTGCCCTTATGGAAGATTTTATTAGGGTGAGAGACTAGGATCCAGTCAAGTATGGAGCCTCGGGGGGCTGTCTTATTAGGTTTGGTAATGGTATTTGTAAGTTGACTGAAATTATATAGGTTGTTTGAGATGGTGAGATTATCATCAGTTTTGTTCCAGTCAATGTTTACATCTCCTAGGATATAAGTCTCAAGCTTAATATTGGTTGAGGCCCGTAGTAGAATGTCTTTGAGTGTAGATGTATTGTTTACAGGGGGGATATAGAGGGCTATAACACAAATTATTTTATAGTTATTTATTTTAAGTATTCCTATGACTAGTTTGGTGTTGTTGAATTGAGGAATAGGGTTTTGGTAGGGAATGATAGAGAGTAGGCTTGAGTAGATCAAGGCTACTCCTCCACCTTTCCTATTTAGGTGGTCATGTCTGAGAGCTTGAAATCCAGGGGTAAGAATTTCAGGGGCTGGAATATTGGATTTTAGCCATGTCTCTGAGACAGCTACTGTATCAGGAAGGGTATGGTACAGCCAGGCGTGGAAATGGGCTATTTTGTTCTTTAGACTCTGGGCATTAATGGTCAGAATTTTGAGATATTTAGGGTTGTTGATATTGGTGGTGGTAAGGGGAGATGGATTGTTGCTAGTAGTAGGGCTTGGGTTGGGGTGTATTTCACCTGCTAAGCATAGGCAGTTAAGGGGGAATTGGAGTAGGGCTCTTGGTTTGCTCTTAGAAAATTGTAGGAGGTGCAGTATTGCTTTAGGTATGTGGTATTTTATTGAAGAGGGAAGAAGTTTTAGTTTGATATAGTGAAGAGGATTTGGTTGAATTAGAGAGGAGGATATAGTGTGAAAGTGGGATGTAGAGGAGAGAGGAAGGGTGCTGGCAGTGATGGTAGGGGATAGGAAAGAAGGGGATAGTTTGTTAGAGGAATAAGTGGTAGCAAGATATAAAGGAATTAGAAGAAGAATGGTGAGTGAGACAAGGATTTGAGACAGTAGAGGAGGCATGGTATGATTAGAAATATGTAGGTAGTTTGATAGTGTGTGTGAAGGAAGAAGTTTAATGGTAGGGGACTGTGAGAGGGTAAGAGGGAGGAGTATAGAAACGGCTATTGGCCTTTAAGGGTTACAATGAGGGAGGAGGTGATTAAGTATTGGAGGAAGTGAAGGGGAGGGGATGAAGATGAGATGTACCTGCATTGGCTGAATGTAGGGGGAGGGGACCTGAGGTTAGAATAAGTGTAGGAGTATTGGGGCGGGTGGGAATTGGGGGTAGGGTAGTGGAGCGGAGTGAGCCAGAAGGGCAAATGGTGCGAGTAGAAACAAAGGAGAAGGAGATTGCAGAGCCAATTTGTTTGTCTGGTTAGTGCAGGAGAGTAAAAATGTAAGGTAATAATGTTTAGGTAGGTTGCAGGTTTCCTTGCAATATATCTCACTTCATTGCCTAGGGCTAGTAATTTAGTGAAATAGTAGGACTAACAGGGTAGTCTAGTGTGAAGTTGCCAGTGCTGCAGATCCATAAGCAGAACACTATACTAAAAATCTCCATACATTAATGGGTTAGCTGTGAAAAGCAATTAACCTTGTCTCCGTTTTTTGAAAATAAGCGTGAGTGTAGCTGCTGGCATTTCACAAGCAGCAGCAGTCCCTAGTGTTGAAAGCCTTTCCTATGGGGCAGGCTGGGTAGGGAGAAATTGTAAGAGATTCCTAGGAAGAGAAGGAAAATATTGATGTAGATTAGGACAGTGCAGCAAGCATAATAACTCATTTCAATGTATTACTAGTTACAGTACAAACAGTTAAACCAAATCTTTAAGCAATAGAACAAATTCAATGTGATTAATTGTTACAGTACCAACAGTTAAACCAGTCTGCAAACACTAGAACAAAAAATTTCCTCCCAGTCTATAAAATATACAATAGCAAAAGGCTTTATCATAACAGATAGCAGGTGAGGAAACAAATAAAAAAACAATCCTCAGCAAATAGCACTTCTATGTGTAAATGTGCAGAGTCAGGCCTCAGTAGTTTTACAAGCCTCCTGATAAATTAGGCCATGCTTCTCTGTGCACATGTACAGAGTAAAACCTCAGTAGTTTAACAGGGCTGGAAAAATCGCCTGTTTCATCCCCAGCAGCACTACAAAAATGTCACACTTCTCTGTACACACATGAAGTGATGTTTGACTCTGAGGCAGTCGTTAATTAAACAGTACAATCTACTGCCTGTACAGATGGATCTAAGATAGCAAAGACAGGAATATTCCTGATTAGTATTATACAATATTCCTGTATTCTACTGCCCCATCCACTAAGGTACACAGGCAGTAACTACAAACAGTCTAGAAAAGCATCTGTAAAGCTTCTACCTTATTTGCAAACATTTAACAGTATCCTTGATAAATAGATATGCTAGCTGATGAATTTTCAGTGCAAAATATACAAATACAACACCTGAAATGAACCCATACAATAATTAAACAGAGGAAAAGAAGACTGTATTCCCTTACTGCTGCCAACGGGTTCCGCGAGCACTGGCGTTTGAGTGAGAGAAATGGCACGAGTTTCAGAATGTAAGAAACCTTGCTTCCGAACCCTGGTAGCTAATAGTAACAGCAGTTTGATTGATAGAAGCAAAGGAGAAGGAGATTGCAGAGCCAATCTGTTTGTCTGGTCAGTGCAGGAGAGTACAAACGCAAGGTATAATGTTTAAGTAGGTTGCAGGTTTCCTTGCAATATATCTCACTTGATTGTCTAGGGCTAGTAATTTAGTGAGATAGTAGGAATAACAGGGTAGTCTAGTGTGAAGTTGCCAGTGATGCGGACCCCCAAGCAGAACACTATACTAAAAATCCCCATACATTAATGGGTTAGCTGTGAAAAGTAATTAACCTTGTCTTCATTTTTTGAAAATAATAAACATGAGTGTAGCTGCTGGCATTTCACAAGCAGCAGCAATCCCTAGTGTTGAAAGCCTTTCCTATGGGGCGGGCTGGGTAGGGAGAAATTGTAAGAGATTCCATTGGTAGCAGGTGCTGCTAGCTGGTCTATGTTAGTAGAATATGATAGTGATGTAGCACCCACACTCCATATACAGGCAATATACTTAGAGAACATCCATTCTTATCAGTCATTGGTAATTAAGGAGACATATGACAATTATAATCCATTATGGCACTTCATTAACATTTAGCCCATAGTCAACAATTTGTAAAGATGCCTGTTCACTGTTCTCAGCAGCTAACATCTACCTTTCTGTTTCTGCTTGCTGCCTGTGCTACTGTTGCTATACTGAATGTTTTCATTTAAATTCATAAGCATTCTGGTACATTATATTGTTCTATTTAGTAATGTTCTAATTGATGAACTGTTTAAGTACTTTACTGTGTTTTAAAATTTTTGAACCTTGAAGGCATATGCTGAGGCACTAGTTAATTTTTGATTTCTAATAAAGTTGCTTTTTGTTCTAAATGATGTTTTTCTAAATTTTGGAGTGTGGAAGAGTTTATATTTGGCAATAATCACAAAAGTTGCATTTGTAATTTTAGTTTGCAATCTATGCTTAAAGACAGTCAGTTTAAGGTTATATTAGAAGCCAGAATGAATGGGTTTTCAGAATTCAACTGCTCTCAAACTGCCATTACAGGAAGTTACTCCACAGTGTCAAGCTTCTGACAACTTGTTTAGTAAAATGTCATGAACTTCTGGCCTACTGCAATTCTATCACAGGCAAAGCATCAGGAGATAACAGACTACCTAGACTTCCAATGCACTGCACTCTAAATTGGGGATCTCTACTGAAATGTTAGCACTAGTAACACTGAGTCCCAACATGTCAAAAAAACATGGCAGGAGAAGAAGAACAAATATCAAACATTGCTCCTTTCCTTTAAACTTCTTTTTTTGAAAAGTGCAAGCCTTGCTGCATCCCCCAATTTGGGGAACAAGACCCCCCTCCAAACTTAATTATACTAACTCTGCAATCATTATAGCTCATTGAAAAGGGAATATTCCAAGAAATGTCCATCTCAGACTTAGTATACATAAGAATGTTTTTTTTTGGAAATTCAATTGCAGTATTACAGAACTTGCTCATACAGGTCCCAATATTTGAAATGGCTACACTAAGTAGGCCCATCTTCCCCTCTGAGTCATGAAAATCATAATAAATTCAGCTCAGAAGATAGTAGTCAAATTCCCATATTATATGAGTCGTATGTCTGAGAAAAAGTTCTCCCCTTCCAGTGAGGGATGTTCTTTTATGGGATACTATCCTACTGATGCCTCCAACATTTCAGTTGCTGCGGAGGCTTGCAGATGACAGATTCAGCCCTGCTTACCTAATGGCATGTCCCAGATATGAAGTCCAAGTATATGGATCTGTAGGGCAAAAATATCTACATTGCTTCAATGCTTCATGTGCACAATGCCAGTCATATCATATCAATCCATATCTCCTTAGGTCCTGGAGACATATTAATACATTAACTGACTCAGAGATTTAAACAGTGCTCCTCAGAAACTTTAATGATTATTGCAAAACCTTGCCTTAGTAACTGAGTCTGATATTTTGCATTTCCAACTGTAAGAGATAGGGTTGCCAGCTGTCTGGTTTTTGACCGAACTGTCCGGTTTTCAGACAAATTGTCCAGTTAAAAAATTTAAACTCATGAAGTCCGTTTTTTTTTTGTGCCGCCAGAGGAGAGGAGAAAGTAAATGTATCCAGCTCGAACGGGAGCGGTACGATACACTACTAGCTACTACACAACAATGAAATGCTTTTAACTTCAGTATTCCTGGTAGCTACATAGTTTAGACAGTACATACATTAACTTAAGTGGCAGTGATGTATTACAAATGGACAAATTTTATTTTCTGCTATACGGATTGTAGAGATATCACTGGAAGGCAGTACTCCACGGTGGGAAAACGGTATTTTTTTAGCTATCATTATCCTACCAACTACCAAGCAGTGACAAAAGAAATCTTATAGCAAGATTTAAAATGCTTAAGCACTCTGCCAACATTGCCCAGTGTTGCATTGTAGTACACTCAGACTGATTTTAGAACTTCACCATGCAGTGTAATACTGCTAGCAATTAACACGCCCTGATTTGTATTATCCTCATCTACTATGTTGAACCGTATTCCATGAAACAAATTGTGCATCTTGCTTTTTGGGCACTTGCAGTTACCCAACATTATTTTGCTTTTACTTGATTCTGTCGCAAGGGACCACATTGAAAAATAAAACTATCTCTTTGCCATGTTCAGAAAATGGCAAGTGTGCTAGCTGCATGTGATTTCTTTTCCTACGTGCATCTTTCTTAGATCTAGAGGCTTGAGTCATTTTTCATTCAGTCTTATTGCCATTTTACAACTGCATAGCGGTCCAGTCTGCATCTTCGTAAACTTGTATTAGAGCGCATTGTTGTAGGAAGTTACCTGTTTTAACCCGCAACTTTGGCGTGATATAGAAAAACATTAATGAAACTCTTTAAAGTATGTGTGCTTTTCTGAGATTATGACGTATACTTTGAAAGTAACATAAAACATGTCACCTGTTAGAAATCCATTCATCCACAACCCTTTATCCCATTTTTGCATATGTGACATGTAAAGAAAAGAGTGGGAGGTCAGTGGGCCCCAGAACAAGATCTAAAGTACTAGCATGTGAAATATCACACTAGGGGAAGAAACACTTAGCTCAATTGACCCCACCCAATACAGGTGCAGCCAAGGACTGAAACTTCCTAATCCAGTACAAACGGAAAATATGTTACATCTTAACAACTGAGTACCTGTCCCACGCCCCAGTACAAACAGTATTTGACAGAACTTTCAAAATGCAAGGGAATGTTAAGATCATCATTTCTGAATGAGCAGTAAAGTGATGTTATTGACTTAAACGATCTTATGGGGTAAATCAAAACTTACAATTTTTTAATAGCAAAGATAACTGCTTACATTTTTTTGGATTTTTTTAATCAGATTTACCACCATGTGCACAGGCTGCTAGCTCTTGACCTTTTACCTCCATGGATCATCCATAATTAGGTTTAGGAACATAGAAAATAAATAACTGGAGAAAAATGTACCATATTGACACTTTTCATCAATACTGGTACTTACATCTGCAGCAGCCTAGCAGTGCAATTAGTGCCGCCTGTGTTCTTTTCTCCCCTTTAAGTACGGCTTAAGTCATCAAAGTGGGTGGTCCCATCAGCTGATGTCACTGTGATGTCACAAAATAGGTGGGGCATGGGCGGGAGAGGGGGTGGGAATGGGTGGAGTTATGTGTGATGCGAGGGGCGTGGCTTTAGTCCAGTTTTAGCCGCAAAGAAACCTGGCAACCCTAGTAAGAGACAGGAACTATAGTTGGAGTAGCATTGATCAGACATGCATAATTGCATACATCTTAACTGTTTCAGGACATCAATAAGTATTTGAAAAATGCTTGTTTTATGATAATAACCTTTTCAGAACAGAGATATCTGAGGCTGGAGCTGAATAAAGCCTTCTCTCTCTCTCAATCAACTGTTTAAATCATAAGAGTCAGCAAAATAGCCTTCTCAGAAGGCTTGCAAAAGAAAGGGGAAACACCCTTTTAAATTCAGTGACACAGCAAAACTAGCAGCACATGCTCAGATACTGCAGGAGGGTTAGATAGGGCCATAACAGCATTCAAAGACTGCAGCTCCTGCTCCTCCTCAAGATTCAGATTTGTGGGGTTACAATTTTCCCTGACCATCTTCCAGCTGCCACAGAAAGGGTTAGGAAAGAGTTTGATCTTTATGTGCAGATATGGAGGGCAGTCATTTCAGACTACTAATTTATCCAGATGTTGGATCAGGATCTAGTTGTAAAATTTGCGCAGTTGACCATATTGTCCCCTCCCCGAAGAAACACATTTCTTTTAACTGACTCCCAGCAAGATGAAAGACTTGAGATTATTATTAAGTGTTAGTGACTTGAATATTTATACTCATCGTAAACCTTTTCAGAATGCAGATTATTCAGACATTGCTCCCACTTCTAGATTGGTGAATTAGTTATGTAGACTAGACAAGCAAGATCCCTGTCTGCATCAACCCTTCCATCCAGTCCATAAGAGATTCCTCTACTTTCAAATTCAAGATCAGAACTATCACTTCAAGAAGTTGCTCTTTGGATTTAAGTCTGTCTACATATCAAGTTCCCATTGCTACTGCTGCTTGTCTTAGCAGTGCAGCAGTTACATGTTTCCCTGTCAAGATAATTGGTTTCTCTTTGTGTGCTCAAATTGTCAGATTCTTATGGCCAAAGACAAGAAAAAAAAGCTCTTTTGAAGTCCTAAGAATCATGAGAAGTCAAAAGTGAAACTTAGACAGTGATCTGTCTGGGTGTCACCTCTGATAATAGTCAGTGTAGTCTTCCTAAACCTGAATAAGAGTTTCTCTGTCATTCAGTATTGTCCATGTAGCTTTGGGCAAGCTGTTTAAGCCAAGGTGCTTCATTATTTCAGATAACAGGTCCCCAGCTATCACTGCATATCCTTTTACGTGATTGCTTAAAAGGTATTCTTAATGGGAGTCATACAGTTCCTTCATGGTTCATTTTGCAAGTGGGTTATTTGATCACCTACAACCCTGTAAGAAAGTTATGTGAAACCTGTGTAGGCATTGCAGATCAAACATTTTTCCTCTTTTTGCCAATTAAGGCATGAGTGTGAAGTCATTACATTAGATTTGAGTATGAGAAGCAGAACCCCTTCCAAATGTCCACAGAAAATGCTTTTTTCAAGTTTGCATTTATTTAATTATTTATTTGCCTACCTTCTCATTTATTATTTTGTACTTACATTTTTTTCTTTTTTTGCAATAAAACTACTTTCTTTAATGATGCTTTTTTATAGTTATTCTTTAAACATTCTCTGCAGTTCCTGGAAAGACAGTGGAAGTAGCACTAAAGTAATTTAAAGGACATGATACAGATTTCTGATTGAGTCACAATGGAGGGGCAATGAAAGACGAATCGTCTCACGTTATCGGCAGAGATGTTCTTCTCTCTCCTTGTACCAACAATGAATTTGACAACATATGTATCTGTCAATGTTTAAGCAGCTCATCTGGGCAATCAAAATAATCAAGAAACCTAGGATTTTTCTCAGAAGAAACATAATGTTTTGAAATCGATAACAATTAGAAGAGACTGCAAGTCCTTTTTCCCACAACCTATTGCCATCCAGAATTGGACTGGCAATGTTACCATGACATAGTGCATCAACAAATTTGAAATAGTCCACCCATTCTGCTCCAGTAGAGGGATTCACAATGGAGATTTGTAATATAATATTGTATTTTTGACTCATTATATTTCAGAAGTTTCTGACATCCTTACAGATTTTCTGAGTTTTGTGTCTCTAAAAAGTAAGAATGGCAACTGGCTGGTTGTAGATCTATTTATTCTGTGGTTTAAACTGATGCACTTTCAGTTGAAGAAAACCCTCAGCTGCCAATCATCTGCCATCTAAAGTCAAATGTTGGGGAGTTTTAAGCAGACACTTTGTCTCCTGTCATGGAATTTTTTTTTCTCCGCCTTGCCTCATCTAGTTTTTATTCAGATAGTAACATTCAAAGCTGAAAAAATGTCAAACCTATTGTAGTAGCTCTTCTGGCGATTTCAGGTGTGATTTTCATTTAAGCATATTTTTCTGGCTGCCCCCCCATCCCCACCCCTACTTACACCTTTTCAAGCTTTATGTTATCCAAGGCCCTGAAGCTTATTGCTTGCTACTGAAGCCATAACCATAAACAAGTTTACAATGTTGGATCAGATTTCAAGAGATGTTCAGCATTTGGTAATTTTTGCAGGAGCCTAAGCTGTGTGAGAGGTATACTGCCAAGGACTAGATGTGGCCAGCTTCAAAAACTTTAATGCACCTTCCACACACCATAGCCACTGAGGAGAGTGGTATAAAGTCAGTGTTTGGGGTGCCAAACACTCAGAACTTTCTTGCCTTTGAAAAGTGCTGTGTGCCATGGCTTTGGGTGATTGGGTTTATAATCAAAACTCAGAAACTGCATTGATCGAATGGCATGTGGTTGACTTGCAGTTTTCAAGTTGGCAGAATGTTGAACCAAAATCAATCAACTACACTACAGCAAACAGGTAGTGTAGTTCGAGCATTTGGGTTCCACATTGTGCAGGGAGGTTGTGGTTCAGTGAGGAACAGGGAATTAGCCCATTTCCTCACTGTAGTATAATCTCAGAGTTGGTATATTTAATGTGCAGGGGGTTTGCCCCCCTGCAAAATAGTACAATTACTTACTGTTCACTGTAGAGTGTAATGGTATGTTAATGTGCATAGCATGTGTGAGTGACGTCACCTACTCCTATGTCAAACTCGTCGAACCAGGGATTTCGGTTATGTCATTTCTGACATTCTGCCTTTTAGACATTTCAGAAGTCAAGATTTCACATCGACGTTGTGATTGTTTGAGTGACCCATTTTTCAGATTATGATAGTAAACCAGGAGATTGATAGTCAGCTAGTGCTTCTTCATAGTTGGGTAGATATGTACCCATTGGGGACCACCTTTCATTTTTACCACTTTTTGTGAGAAAAGTATAACTTTTCCATCAAAATTTGTTGCTGAGGGATTTGGGACTAGTGTTTTTGGTGGTTGTAATTTTTTTTTTTTTAGGAAGACATGATACTTAGACTCTGCTACCCACTTGTTGGACACATTTTCAGACAGATAGACCTAGATCCTAGCTCTTCAAACATTCCCTCCCCAGTATGCAGAAAGAGAAGTCATAATGGAGGCTTCAGTCTTGACTCCAGTTTCCTCTTTGCCTCAGCTGTTGGTGAGTGACTCCAGTCTGGCCACACTGGGTTCCTCAGACTACTCATTGATTTCTCTTGGTCACTCTGGTATTTCTCCTCAGGAAGCTGCTAAGGACTGATATTCAGATGTGTTATTTTTTTAATTTCTCCAAGTCTTTTTGGTTTCTAATACCATGATGATAATGGACCCCATTCCTAAGTCAAAGTATGATTAAAGTTCATGAAATTAGTATTGTTTCAATCTTTGATGTTAGCCAGAAGTGCTCTTCTCAGCACCTGCAATGTGCCCAGTAATAACTCCTTATGCATTTCATACAGAGTTACATGCATTGGTAACATATCTAAGTATGACTATAAATTCTTTGTTATAAGATCCACTACTCCTACTACTACTGGAACTGTCTGGGTATTTTTATTCCACATTGCTCTTGTTTCTGCCTGCAAATCTTGATATTTTATGACTTTGAGTCTCTCTGTACGTAAGACACTGCAGTCACTGGGTGTAGCAATTTCAATGATAAATGCTACTTTTGTCTTCTTTTCATGTACTACTATATCTGGATTTCTCACATCTATTTTTTGAACTGTTGGCAATGGATTATCCCATGTGATATAAACAGACATGCCTTTTTAATTTCTCCAAGTCATTTGGGCTCCTAATACTATGAAAGGAATGGATCCCATTCCTAAGTTAAAGTATGATTAAAGTTCATGGAATTAGTATTGTTTCAGTCTCTAATGTTAGCCAGAGGTGCTCTTCGCAGCTCCCACAATGTGCCCAGTAATGACTCCTTCTGCAATTCCTATGGAGTTTCATGTATTGGTATCATGTCAAAGTACAACTGTGAATTCATTTTTATAAGACCTGTTGCTCCTTCTACTACTGGAACTGTCTGGGTATTTTTAAAAATTTTCAGATTTTATAGTTCAGTAAGGAAGTTCATGAGGAAAATGGGTGCTCATCCAAAAATCACATACAAGTGTGGCCGTAGCCTTAAAAATTATTTTGAAGGTATTTCTATCATGTAATCAGTGTCAGTGTATTTGTACAGGTGATGGTGTTAAAGTCAAAGATATAACAATTAAAATTAACAGGCACTACAACTGCCACACACAGGGCATTATTTATATAGCTGCTTGTACTCAATGCCCTGCATTTTATATTGGCAAAACGGAACGCAAATTAAAACAAAAAGTCAACCAATCCATTATATAAACACTTGTGCAGCTATAAAGATCATAGATTCTGCTTTTCTATTTTAGAACAAGTAGAACATAGCTCAAGAGGTGGTCCTTGGACTACAATTCCTGAACAAAGAGAATTGTGGTGGCAACTTTACCTTAATACTTCAGTGTTTCCTGGTCTTAATGATATTGTCAGTATCAGTAGTCTGCTTTAAATGAGGGTGTTTAATAGGAAGTGTTATGTACATTGCTTTTAATCTTAATTTAATATGGAGATCTGTTTATATATGCAATAGTATTTGTGTCTGTTATCTTAACATTACATATATATTTTTTTCATTAGCACTCAGTCATTTATGTTATGCCTTTAAAAATGAATAATTGGTAGTGGTTAGGTAGAGTATTTATATACTCCATGCATTTTGTGATGTACTTATCTGAGGAAGTCTATTATTCAGTGGAAGAAAGTCCTATTTTTTATTGCTTTATTTTTAAATAAATGCTCTGTGAGTATGTGCCTCCTGTTCATTGTTTTGTTTTCAACTGTCTGGGTATCTTCCCTCCACATTGCCCTCATTTCTGCCTGCAAATCTTGGTATTTTATGTCTTTGTGTCTTTCAGAACATAAGAAACTGTAGCCATTGGGTGTAGCAATTTTAATGATCAATGCTACTTTTATCTTCTTTCCCTGGACTGCTATTTCTGGTTTTCATGTTTATCAAGACCAAATGACATTCTAATGTATATCATCTGAGAAAGTTTTTATGACTTGCAGTTGTGCTTTCAGTTCCTCATCTGATGAACTATACAGTTTTAAATCATCTACAAAAAGAAGATGAGAAGTCTTTATATTTCTGGTAACTAAATTGTAGCCATGACCTAATCTGTTAAGCAGACAACTGAATTGGTTAAGGGCAAGACAAAAGAGCAGCTGTGACAGACAATCATACTGGAATATCCCCCATTTGAATTTTTATCCCTGGAGTAATAATTTGTCCTTTATGATGGCTTAACTGCAAAGTGGTTTGTCACTGTTTCCTGGTCGTTGTAATGTAATCAGTCAGTGTAGGGTGTATCGTTATCATTTTTAAGCACTCTTTTATCCATGACTGTGTGTTACTGTCAAATGCTTTTCTGTAGTCTATTCATGCCATACTTGGATTCTTCCCATTTTTACAGTTCTCCATTATGGCTTTATTTAACAACAAAGGATCCTTTGTTCCATGTGACTTTTTTTATTACCCTTTTTTTCTATTGCCATGACTGAGTTTTCTTCTAAATGATTTCAAACTCTGTTGGCATCAATTCCAGTGTATAGTTTATACATCATTGGAAGGCATGTTATTGGTCTATAGTTTTTAGGATAGCTTGCAGCTTCACTCTTAAGAAGGAGTATTGTTGTTGTTAACCAGGCTGGTGTCTGTTCGGGGTGCACGCATAAATAGTTCTTCCTCATATCCAAATCTTTATGTAAAGTTGTTAATACTTTTAGCCAGAAGTTAGGTACTGCATCTGGGCCTGAGGTTTTCCAATTAGGAGCTTTTCTTAATTTTGTTTCAGTCTGTCTTTCCATTACTGCATCCCGTTTTATATCCTGTACATTTGAATTTCTTATTCTTTCTTTTACTTCTTCTATCCATTTAGAATCTTTATTATGTGCCACAGGATCTTATTAGATATTTCTCCAAAATATTTCTATTTCTTCTTTTTTTGGTAGTGTTTCAATTCCTTTTAGCTTGTTACCCAATTCTCTATAATTTTTTTGGGGTCATCAATAAATTGCTTATTTTATACTTTTCCTTTATTTATCTGTATGTCTTCTAAGTTTTTCTGCCTGTGCTGATATTTTTAGTTTATTATTTGTGATAATGCATGATAAATCCTGATATGTTATAGTACTGCACATTGCTTTTATTACGTATTTTTGTTGATCTGTTTCCTCTTCTATACCCTGCTAACAGTGACACTTCTTGTCTTAATTGTTTCATAATTTTCTGTATTCAATACTTCCATGATGGCGTTTCTCCCCTCCCTTTCCCTTACTACCCTGTGTCTTTATGGTAAGACTTTATATGTTAGTAATTTAGCTGCGCAGTAGTATATCCTGTTTACTTCTGTTATATCACATGAATTTCTGTGGACAGTCCTAATTACTGTGTTAATTTGTTTTATCAAACCTCTAACATTTTGGGTTTTATTGCCTTTCTGTAGTCTATTTTTTCATTGATTTTAATATGTCTGTCCAACTCCATTAAATCAAGCAACTCTTCTCTTAAATTATTTTTTTCTAAACTGAGGGCACATTCTTTATTTTCCATTTCAGCATCTTCCTGTGCTACATTCTCTTCAATTTCATCCTGTGTCATCCATTGCTCTTTCACATGGGAACTCACTGGCCTATTACTCCACAACATTGAGTGCATCAGAGTTGCCAAATTCCTTTTCCTTCCCTTGCTGTGCAACTCCAACTGAACATTTGTACTGGTTTCCTATGGAAGACTCCAAAGTATCTTCATATGGCAACTGATCAGATGTTTCTCACTCCACTGGTTTCTTCTTAATTTGGGGGTCCATTGCTCTGTCTTCCTGTAGTGTTTTCCAAGTTAGATTTTCTACATTAAATCCTCCACTTCGCAGGAACTCCATAACCTCAGTTTCTATTTCTTTAACTTCTCCATTACTAATCTTTTTTACTCTTCCTCTTTGTTTTCTCATTTTTTTATATTGTAAAATTCTCCATATCTGGATGCCTTTGCTTGCATTTCTCTTCAAATTTCTTTGGTGCTGCTCTTTTTGTAAATATTGGTTTTGCTTTCTCCTTTGCATAATATTACACCATATTACATCTCTTTTTCTTTCCTATGTCCATATTTCTTCTTCAGATGTCTCCTGATCCTCCTGTTTCTCCTTACTTTGGGGACATTCCATTATGCTGTGATGTAACCTGTGGTAGATTTTCTACACTAAATCCTTCACTTCACAAGTATTCTATAACTCCACCTTCTATTTTTTTTAACTTCTGCTTTATTAATCTACTGTTCTATGTTCCCTCTTTGTCATTTTACTTTTTTGATTTTGTGAAATTTGTCACTTTAATTTCACCAAATCTTTTGGGTTTCTAATACCTTGATGGGAATGGACCTCATTCCTAAGTCAAAATTATGATTAAAATTCATGAAATTAGTATTGTTTCAGTCTTTGATGTCAGCCAAAAGTGCTCTTCGCAACACCCGCAATGTACCCAGTAATGACTCCTTCTACAATTCGTACAGAGTTACATGTATTGGTAACATATCTAAATATTATTCTAGGTTCTTTTTGTAAGACACGTTGCTCCTACTACGATTAGAAATGTCTGTGTATCTTTCTTCCACATTACTCTCATTTCTGCCTGCAAATCCTGATATTTTACGACTTTGTGTCTCGCTGTACATAAGACACTGTAGTCACTGGGTGTAGCAATTTCAATATTCAATGCTACTTTTGTCTTCTTTTCATGGACCACTATATCTGATTTCCTCACATCTGTCTTTTGAACTGTTGGTAATGGGTGATCCCATGTGATGTAGACTTCATCATTTTCTATGATGCTTTATGGCTCATGTTTCCAGTGTTTTTCAGCTACTACAATATTATCATGTTTGCACAATCCCCAGTGCAACAGTCTTGCCACATGATTATGCCTTTCAGTATACAGTCCTTCTGCCATTAGTATATCACAACCAGCAACAAGGTGTGTGACTGTTTCCAATTCTGTTTTACAAAACCTACATCTGTCTGTTTCTCCCACATGTTCAATGGACTTGTTAACCAACTTGTACGCAGCCCACTATCTTGGATTGCCAGTATTCACCTTTCATCTTTTGGTTTGAATTCACCTCTCCTTAACCATTCCTGAATTCGATCCTGATCAACATGTGGTTCCTTCCAGAAGTTTTCTATACTTGGAAATATATTTGTGCATTTTCCAAATTTCTTGCCTTCTCATCTGATCCTTCACCTTATATTCTTTCTTTTGTTTTTTGGCAGATTCAGTTGCTTCAGCTTTCCTGCTTTAAAGGTTGCTTTTGCACATTTATCAAGACCAAATGACGTTCTTATATCATCTGAGAGTTTGGCTGCTTGCAATTGTGCTTTCAGTTCCTTATCTAATGAGATATGCAGTTTTAAATCATTGACAGAGAAGATGAGAAGTCTATATACTTTGTTGCTTCCTTGGAGCCAAATTATAGTCATGACCTAATCTGTTAAGCAGACTGCTTAATGGGTTAAGGGCATGGCAAAAGAGCAACAGTGACAGAGTCACCCGGGAATATCCCCCTTTGGATTTTTATCCCTGGAGTAATAATTTGTCCTTTATCATTGCTTAACTGCAAAGTTGGTTGCCACTGTTTCATGGTTGCTGTGATGTAATTTATCAGTGTAGGGTGTATCTTATACATTTGTAATCACTATTTCATCCATGAATGTTGGATACTGTCAAATGCTTTTTGGTAGTTAATCCATGCCATACTTAGATTCTTCCCCTTTTTATAGTTCTCCACTATGACTTTATTTAACAATAAATGATCCTTTGTTCCATATGACTTTCTTTTATTGCCCTTTTGTTCTATTGCCATAATTGAGTTTTCTTCTAAATTACTATAAACTCTGTCAGCATCAATTCCAGTGTATAGTTTATACATTGGCGGAAGGCAAGTTATTGGTGTATAATTTTTAGGGAAGCTTGCAGGTTCACTCTTAAGTAGGAGCATTGTTTTTTCCTGTTGTTAGCCAGGTTGGTGTCTTTTCAGGGTACGCATATAAATTGTTCTTACTCATGGCTAAATATTCATGCAAAGATGTTAATATTTTTAACCAGAAGTTAGATACTGCATCTGACCCTGAGGTTTTCCATTCAGAGGCTTTTCTTAACTTGTTTCCATCTCTCTGGCTGTTACTTCATTCTATTTCATGTCCTGTACCTTTGAACTTCTTCTTCTTTTTTTTTTTTTTTTACTTCCTCTGTCCATTTAGCATCTTTGTTATGTTCCACAGGATCTTCATAAATAATTCTCCAAAATGTATCTATTTCTTCTTTTTTTGCTGGTCTTTCAATTCCTTTTACCTTGTTTCCCAATTCTCTATAAAACGTTTTTGGGTCATCAATACATTGCTTATTTTGTACTTTTCCGTTATATTTATCTGTGTATCTTCTAAGTCTTTCTGTCTGTGCTGATATTTTTAGTTTTGTGATAGTGCATGATAAATCCTGATCCTTTATAATACTGCTCATTGGTTTTATCACAGCTATCTTTCTGAGTATTTTTGTTGATCTGTTCCTTCTTCTCTACTCTTCTAACAGTGACACTTCTTATCTTAATTGCTTTATAGTTTTCTCTATATGATACTTCTTGATGGTATTCAATTTCTCCCTTTCCTTTCCCTTAGTACCCTGTGTACATGTGGTAGAATTTTATCTGTTATTAATATAGCTGCACAGTAATATAGCCTGTTTACTTCTATTATATCGCATGGATCTCTGTGGACAGTCATAATTACTGTATTCTTGTGTCTTTTTTAATTAATCCAAGTCCTTCGGGTTTCTAATACCATGATGGAAATGGACCCCATTCCTAAATCAAAGTACAATTAGAGTTCATGAAATTAGTATTGTTTCAATCTTTGATGTCTGCCAGTAGTGCTCTTCTCAGTACCCTCAATGTACTCAGCAATGACTCATTCTGCAATTTGTATGGAGTTACACGTATTGGTAACACATCTAAATACAGTTGAAGATTCTTTTTTATAAGAACTGTTGCTTCTGCTACTAGTGGGACTGTCTAGGTATCTTTCTTCCACATTGCTCTCGGTTCTGCCTGCAAATCCTGATATTTTGTGACTTTGTGTCTCTCTGTACGCAAGTCACTGTAGTCACTGGGTATAATGATTTCAGTGATCAATGCTACTTTTGTCTTCTTTTCATGGAGAATTATATTTGGTTTCTTCGCATCTTTCTTTTGAACTGCTGGTGATGGGTGATCCCATGTGATGTAGACTTCATCATTTTCTATCATTTGTGGCTCATGTTTCCAGTCTTTTTCAGCTACTTCAATATTATAATGTTTGTACAATCTCCAGTGTAACTCTTGCCATGTTATTTTGCCATTCAGTACACAGTCTTTCTGCCATTAGTATCACGACCAGAAACAAGGTGCACGACTGTTTCCAATTCTGCTTTACAAAACCTACATTTGTCTGTTTCTCCCACATGTTCAATGGACTTGTAAACCAATGTGTACATAGCCCACTATCTTGGGCCGCCAATATTAACCTTTCATATTTTGGTTTGAATTCACCTCTCCTTAGCCATTCCTGTAGTTAATCCTGACCAGCAGGAGGTTCTTCCAGGAATTTTCTATACTTGCAACTTGCAACTATATTTATGCATTTTCCAAATGTCTTGCCTTCTCATCTGATCCTTCGCCTTTTATTCTTTCTTTTGTTTTATGGCACATTCAATTACTGCCTGATTTTTATCTACTTCTGGTTTGACTTTCATCCCCACTTGATGCTGATATGCTTCTGCTAGACAAAGAAGGGAATTCATCGTACTTTTATTCTCCTCATGTTTCAAAACTTTCACTATATTTGGGTCTTGTGAGGTCAGCAGATATGTATGCAGTCCCAGAATTGCAGAGCTATACATGTAATCAATTTCAAGTAGGTCTATACCTCCTTCAGAGTGGGGAATGTATAATCTTGGTAGGCACTGATTTTTATATATCATTTGATGAGCATGAAGTATCCGTCCTCTCTTCCTGTCTAACATATCCAACACCTTTTGTGGCCAGTCAGTCACTCCAAAACTGTAACTTAGGACATGAAGAGCAAATTGGTTTATAGCTTGAATTTTTTTCCTAGATGTCAACGCTGTTTTCAGAATTTATTTAAGACTGCTAAAATATTCCTTACCAAGTTTTATTCACATTTGTTCATGTTTTATTGTTAACCCTTCACCAGTTCCCAAATATTTATACACTCTGTCTTGCATAAGTTCTTTTGTAGAACATTCTTGTCCCAAACTGATGTTTTTTGATGCTGCAGCTTTCCTGCTTTAAAGGTTGTATTTACACATTTATCAAGATCAAATGACATTCGTATGTTATCTGAAAAAGTTTTGACTACTTCCAGTTGTTCTTTCAGTTCCTGATCTGATGAGCTGTAAAATTTTAAATCAGTGACAAAGAGAAGATGAGTAGTCTTTACACTTTGTTGTTTTCTAGTAGACACATTATAGCCCTGACCTAATCTGTTAAGTAGACTGCTTAAAGGGTTAAGGACAAGGCAGAACAGCCACGATGACAGGGAGTCACCCTGGAATTTTTATCCAATGGAATAACAATTTGTCTTTTATTATGGCTTAATTGCAGAGTGGTCTGCCACTGTTTCATGGTCACTGTAATGTAATCGACCAGTGTAAGGTGTTACCTTACATATTTTTAAGCACTCTTTTATCCATGAATGTGAGATACTGTCAAATGCTTTTTTGTAGTCAATCCATGCCATACTTAGATTCTTTCCCTTTTTACAGTTCTCCAGTATGACTTTATTTAGCACCAAATGATCCTTTGTTCCATATGACTCTCTTTTATTACCGTTTTTTGTGTCTCAGATAATTATACATTCTTTAAGATATTCTTATAACACTGTTGATGCTGTTTCCAGAGCAGCTGCTACTGAGTCAGTGATAAGAAGATCTGCCTGGTTGCATTCTTATAATTTACCAGAGGATGAGAAAGCTGAACTCCTGAATGCATCCTGAGGTATGTATTGATACGTTCTTGCACTGCTAAGTTACTCAAATATTTGATGAAAGTGGAGAGTTAATTCAACAAGTTAACCATATTTTCCACCTCATATCTAAATTTAATTGATGCTTTTCTTCCAGTTCACGATCCTTTTATAAACAAAACAGAATAACCAATCGCAGCTGAGCGGAGGGAAATAGTCTTTCAGAAAACAATGGCAAGGAGGTTCAAAAAAATCAATGGAGGATCCTCCCGAAATCAAAGACAAGTCTATAGATAATCTGATTGACAATATGCCCCATCTTGTGTTTCCTCCTGTGCATCCTGCAAATCAGTAAACATTTCCCAAAATCTAGGTCTTCATTTTTCTCTCTGGCAGTAGATATCTTCAGACACCAGTGTTCTGAGAATCATTCAAAAAGGCTACAGCTGGCAATGGCATTCTGTTCCTCAGATTACAGCTGGCAATGGGCTTCCCTTCCTCCTTTCTAAGGGATCCATCTCCACCTATCTAGTCAAACCATCATCTTTCCTCCTGTTCTAGATCAAATGCTGTTTTGGATGCTATTAGAGACTGCTCCTCTTGATCAAATAAAGAAAAAACACTCTAGATTATTTCTGGCTCAAAATAAAGAGGGAAATGGATACCTGTTCTAGATCTTTCTTTTCTAAACCTTCACATCAAGATTACAAAATTCAAAATGCTCTCTCTACAGTCTGTATTACCTGTCATTCTTCCTTCCAGTTTTTAGTAACTCTAGATTTAAATAGTGTTTATCATTACATTCCATGTCTCAAAAGAGTTCAGGTGTTTTTAAGATTTTCTATGTCTGTTTTATATTTTCAGTTTTCTGCCTTACCCTTTGGGTTTTCAACTGCTCCAAGAATGTTTAGAGAATACATGGCACCTGTAATAGCTCATTGCAGGTTAAGGGCATTTGCATCTTTCCATATTTAGATGACTTCTTTATTTTTGTAGACTCTTTCAGGAGCTGCCAAGTATCTCTTTCTTGGGTACAGAACCTTTTTCTCTCAGTCTGGGATTTCAAGTGAATCTAGAGAAATCCTCTCTCATTCCACCTCACAGGGTATTATTTCTAGGACATATCCTAAGTACATCTCAGATGATGGCATTTCTTCCTCAGGACAAAGTGGAATTCTACAAGGAACACTTTCTGATGTTTTTGCAACCAAACTCAGACAGCAGCCAGGGAACATTTCAGGTTTCATGGCTTCAGCAATTCTTATGATTCCTTTAGTCAGACTTCTCAGAAGAAAATTCAGTGATCCATCAAATCAATTTAGCCCCAACTTCAGCTAGATTCCAGTGCTGGGGTTTGTAAAAAGGAAGAGACTCTGGTGGGAGAATCAGTCATCTCTCAACCTAGGTCTGCTTTTATCCCTTCTAGCCCCTAGTTAGTCCGTATCCACAGATGCCCCAGACTTTGCTTTGGGAGCTATGCCCAGGGGAGGTAAAGGGTCTTTGAAACAAGCATGATAAACTAAAATACATAAATGCCCTCAAATGTCTAAACCATCTTTGGATTCCAGGACCTCAGTTAGTAATCGTAGACAAAACCACAGTGATGTGGTACATACATAAGCAAACAGGGGGGAACTAGATCGTACCCCCTTTGCAGATCAGTTGTAGTAGCCTGAGAACTAGCAACTCATTACAATCTGTCCCATTAGGCTACGTACATTCTCTCAGAGCAGAATGTTATAGCAGACAATCTGAGCAGGATCAGGCAGACTCCCCATGAATGGAATTTAAATCTAGTCATCTTCCTGGAATTAATCCAACCATTGACAACTCCTTAAATAGATCTGTATGCCTCTATTCAAAACAGACAGTTAAAGAAATTCTACTCCAGGACTCTTTTCATGAAGGCTTGGTGGACAGATGCCTTTACATTCCAGTTTTTGGGGATTTTTGTGAGCCTTTTCGCTCTTTCCTCTGACAGCTAGGGTTCTTCTAAAGATCCAGGAGGACTCACCAAGAATAATTCTGGTAACCCCATTTTGGCCCTGGCATAAATCTAAATCAAACCTTGGAGATACCTGACTGAAGAGATCAGATATACATATGACTGCCAAGTTTACCCAGTTTGCATTTCAAATTTGAGAAAGACTAAAGTGATATTTCTTTTGCTAAATGTAGATGGGGCAGTCCTGTTACTAAACAGACATCTTCCTGGCTGAACTTTTGCCTTTCTAGGTATTATTCCATACAGAAAAACTCTTATTAGGGTTAATATAGGGACAGTCTACCCAAGCACAAACATCTTCAGGTGCACACTTCATGGAAACCCATTTCCAGGAAATCTGCTGCTGTGACCTGTACAATTGTCATACTTTTGTTAAACATTATTGTCAGCTAATTTATTTCATGGTCAGAGTGGGGTTGCAATGGGAAGTCCTAAATAACTTGCTTTAATAAGTCCCACACCTTTGACATTTCTTGTTTAAGTGAATTGCTCAGTATTTGTCCTGCATAAGGTTTCAGTGATGATCCAGATCTCATATAGGATAGATTATTTGCATAACTCTTGTAGTAACTCCAGATCCTCAAGAAAGATGAATAATCAGGGCAGTGTTCTGCATGTCTGTCTCCCAGATGATGGATCTCTTTTGTCTGAGTCTTTTGTACATACCTCCCAACTTGCAGACATTGAAAACAGGACCAAAGCTCCTTGAAAAATAGGAACACCCAGCTAAAAATTTGGACATATAATTAGCATAAAATCTGAATAACAAATAGCTCATAGAGCTTCCTGCTGTCATTAGGAATGTGGGATACTGCTCAGAAACACATGTTTAAAATGCAGCATGGTAAAAATGATGGAAAAAATTAAGCACATCGTCAAAGAGAAAGTGTAAAATCTATAGACTACATTGAAGTGCATCATGAAGTTCTGCCATGCAACATCAATTACTTTTGATTCAGAAAAGTGTTGTAAGATGTATGTCGTCTTTCTTTAAATTATTGTGACACTAGAAGGTTGGTCATGTGTGATTTTCTGCGTACTAGACAGCTTTAAAAATCACATGTGATGAGGAGGTTGCAGAAAATTGGTTAAAGGGGTAAATCAAGTCTGAAAATAGAGACATACAGTACCTCTAAAAATAGGGACATCTTGTACAAGGGTAAACTAGGCTTATAAATAGTAATGTTCCTCCAAAATAGGGACAGTTGAGAGTTCTGCTTCTATGCACTTCAGAAATTTCTTTAATGACAGTATGGGAGGGAATTTTGCACAGGGAATAACTGTGGTGGGAAGACCTGCCTGTCTTTCATCTAGGCATTCCTCCATCAACGTTAATGACAGAGGATTCCCTGAGAAAACAAGAGCCTTTCCCTAAAAAGTTACTTTGGAAGATCTGTTGAGCAGCTCCAGCTTAAGGACTGTTTTGCCTAAGGCTGCCCTGATGACATCATCCTTGATGGTCTGTTATCTTGGAAGGTGCCATGCAGCTAAACTTTATGGTGAGTACCTAATACACAGCTGTACTTTTCTTCTTATTCTGTGTAATCTACCTCTAGATATAGTTGCTGTTGCATTTTACACAATTGAAAGCAGCAATGACTTGCCATTTATTTTCAAGTAAATTTGTGTATTAAAAGTAGCAGCGGCCATAATGTAAAAGGGCTGCTAAATGACAGAAGGAATAACAAGAATTTTTTTTAACCTGGAATTATATTTTATTTTACCCTTTTAATGTGGTATGGTATTGGCATTGGTATTTTTCAAAACATTTTTTTACTGACTGAAAATGCATCCTTTGCAGGATCTCTGAAGATTCAGATCAACCCAGAGTCTTTTGAAGGCTATGTTCCTGAATTGCCAACATATGAAGATCAGCCACAAGATCAGAATGACAATTTGATCAGAGGTCACTGGAATAAAAGACTCACTGCATTCCAGAAATTAATCTTCACTAAAAGCTTTCTCGAAGAAAAGGTGAACTACTAGTTTTGTTTACGTTTGTGCTACAAAACAAGTCATGCAAGTGGCAAATACTATACTTGCATAAAAACATAGACTGAAGTGTGGTGCTTCATAACCATTAGTATAATATTTCCTGATAGTTAATTTAACTACATTATACGTTATTTCTTAGTGTACATTTCTTCTACCTAGACATTGTTCATGTTTGACTTGATATACATCATGTTTTATTATTTTATGTGTTGAAATGCTACTTTGTTGACTTTTGTCCCACCATGTTCAGCATCAGGGAATTACCCGTAAGATTCTTTTCAGTGGACTCATAAATGTGTAGAACATAAAACATTAAGAAACTGCTAGAAAAATGTTGCAGACTAGTGTAAACACTCTAAAAATATACAATATTTTGTTGTCTTATAATTGCAACAGTCTCTTTGACGGGTAAATAGGGGATGCCTGCCTTGTCAGATTGATCTTATGTATAGGTTTTGACTGACTCTGGACATTTTACTCTCTCTCTGACAGTTTAATGTGGTTAAAAGTGTGAGGGGATAATTTTAACACACTGGTTTGGCACATTGGTTGCTTTGGTGTTTGAACTTTATATACTGGAATTCTTTAACTTCTGCCAGCAAAACAATTCAGAACACATTTCAAAGTGTTTTTTTTTGTGATAATAGCACAGCTTGGCAGAGTTTAGTTGTGTGGGGACATACTTATTACTGGAAACTTTAAGAGCTTATTGTGATACATTATTCAATATGCCTCAGCAAACTGTTAGTGATTCTCTTGGTGCTACTGCCCAGCCTGAAGACCACATCCTTTTGCTGCAGCTCCATCTAGTGTAGCTTTGCTGGCCATTATGCAACTGGAGTTAGACATATCCACCTGGGCTGTTCCAGTACCTGGAGCAGCAAAGCCAGCCATAAGCATAAGCCAACTAGGCAGTCGCCTAGGGCGCCGCTCTACCAGGAGCACTTTTCCAGTATCTTTTTGTTTATATTTTTGTAGTAAAGAAATGGTTTCTTTAAAATATGTTGAATGAATATAGGAAAAACTGAAGAGTATGACATACCGTGAGAAAAAGGAAGAAAAATGAATTTGGATGGTGTATGTAGCACAGGGGGTACCAGATAGTGTGTGTGTGTGTGTGTGTGTGTGTGGAGGGGGGGTCACTGTAGAGCGCTTTTGCCTGGGGCACCTGTTGACCAAAGGCAAGCCCTGTGGAGCAGGTTTGGAAGAATCAAGCCCTTTAGGTCCAGGAGTAGTTCTGGGGTAAGAGACCACTTGCCAAACATGTCTGTCTGTCCCTAGATATTTTATCTAGTTGTGAAGTTCACAAGAAAATGAAACACAAGATGTTCTGTAGTCCTGTCTCACCTTCATTCTTACATGTGGGTTCGGAGCCGATCCTCGGCTCTGACTCGACCGATTACAAAGCTCGAAGTCTCTGAGTTGGCTCGTGGCATGCTAGGTATCCCATAATGCACTAGTAAGAATCCCCAGATTTCATTTGCCATGTCTACGAGTGCAGAAGTGTTCTCTTTCTTGGCCATGGCTAAGTTGGAATATTTTGTTATTCGAATATTTTATAGTGCTCTTTTTTTACTTTAATAGTTAGTCTAGTATTGATAGCTTACTGTTGTTAACTTGTAGTAGTTAGTTAGTGTGTTTTTGAATTTTTATAGCAAATTGTTGTTGCTAATTGTTGGCCTTCACTTCCGCAGGCCTTTCTTAGTGGTATCCCTTTGTTTTCAGTGTGCTAGTTATTGCTAATCTTTCTTAGGCATATGTCCATTTTTATGTTAGGACCTATTCTAGCATTTGTCTGTGCTTGTTTATTCCACCTCGCCTAACCCTCTGTTTAGGGCTAGGCCCATTTAAGTTAGAGGACCTTGTCCTCTCTTATTATTATCTTTCTACACTAATAATCTGTGATTGTTGTTGTGGTAGTATGTCTAAGGAAGCTAAAGACCATAAACCTTCGGATTTCAAGTAATGCTTACAATGCTCACAAAAAAATGTCCTTGACTGACGGGCATAGTATTTGTGTCTGTTGTTTGGGAGGCATACATCTTCAAGAGTCATGTACCTTTTGCTATTCTTTTAGGTCCCGTGTTCTCCAGAAAAGGAAGAACAAACTAATCCTGAAAGGTTTCCTTCAACCTTCTTTTGAGGAGGATTTAGCCAGTTCTTCCTCTTCTCATTCCAGGTCTCCCTCTTCAAAAAAAGGGAAGGTCAAGTCGGTAAAAAGACAGTCTCCTACACTGACTGTAAAATCAGGACCTCCAGAGAAAATTGTCAAAATTGACAAGACTTCTACCTCTTCGACTCCTCTGCCTTCGGAGACGGTTGAGGTTACTGACATAGACATTCCAGTTTCGGCCCCAAGTTTTTCAGAGCTGATAACTGAATCCATACCTCGGAGCCGGTCAAGAGATTTATTACTGGTACTAGCTTTTGGGTCTCAACCTTTAGTCTCTTGGGTGTCTCCACCTTTCGATGAGCTGTTAGATTTGGTGAGTTGAAAGGTGTGGGAAAATCCTGATGCCATGGAACCAGTCCCCAGAAGGCCAAACAAATTTCTTTCAGCTCCTAGAGAAAAAGAGTTTTTGACCAAAGGTGTGCCTGTAGATGCCATGGTGGTGGCAGCAGCCACAAAGAAGGAACTAGCAGAAACTTCCTCATCTGTCCACCCACCGAACAAAGAGTCTTGAATGATGGGCAGATATGGGAAGCGTATTTTTTCTTTAGTGGCTTTTACACTCAGATCGCTGAATTACCTCACCCATTTCACTAGGCTTCAAAGAGATCTCCTAAAAGAGCTAGGAGATACTCTCCAAGGTACTTTAACTGAAGGTGTCCCTGAGAAGGTTACTGCTCAGTTGTCCACCTTAAACTCTGTTGTTAACTCCGCCATGAGGCTGATATCTTACGCAGCAGATGGAGCGAGCAGGGCAGTGGGTTCAGGAGTTTTCCTTAGGAGGCACTCCTGGATGCGCTTATGTAACTTTGCAAAGCCCTTCAAATCTACATTTACCAATGCCCCCTTTCATGGTTCCTCTCTGTTTGAAAAATGTGGCTCAAGAAATCTCAGAGATTTTTCCCAGACACACAAGGTGATTCCTTCTCCAGAGGCAGAGGAGGAGGAAATAATGGTCGACGTCACCCTAGAGGTGTGTGGGGGGGTCCGCAAAATCAGGGTGGCCACGATTCCTTCCATGGAGGACCCCATCAGTGCTCCTGAAGTGGGGCCCGACTGCGCTTCTCTGGAGCCAGTTGGGGGTCGCTTATCCTTGTACCCAGAAGCCTGGCACGACATCACACTAGACAAGTGGGTACAAAGAATAATTTCCAGAGGATACTCCATAACCTTCTCTTTTCCACCTCATCTAACCAAAAAAATCCCAGATGTTCCACCCAATCACAGGGATCAAGCAACTATAGAAGTCCAAAAGTTGCTTCAAAACAGAGTCATCCAAACCCTCCCCGCAGACCAGATAGGATTCAGAACTTACTCCAGATTCTTTTTAGTGCCAAAACGAACAGGGGACTGGAGGCCCATCTTGGATCTCAGCAAGTTAAACGAATCAGTGAAGAAGTCCAAGTTCCGAATGGTAACACTGCAGTCTATAGTCCCTCTGTTAGGGAAAGACTATTGGATGTGCTCCATAGACCTCCAAGATGCGTACTACCACATAAAAATGGAGAGAGCATCGAAGAGTCATTTATACTTCCGGCTGGAAGCCAGTCATTCCCAATTTTGTGCTGTGCCCTTTGGTCTCACCATAGCCCCCAGGATGTCCACCAAATGCATGGCAGTAGTAACGGCTCACTTGAGATGTTTTGGATTCCAAGTGTTTCCGTACTTGGACGACTGGCTCCTGACTGCCACCACCAGGCACCTACTTCTACAAGCCAGGGATTTAACCATCCAAGTCTGCACTCAGCTAGGCATTACTGTAAATTGGGAAAAGTCTGCCTTGTCTTCCTCTCAATATGTGACTTTTATAGGCAGAAAAATAGACACAATTGCAATGATGGCTCACCTTCCTTCAGACAGTGTGCAAAATCTAAGACAATAAATATACAGCCTGCTTCCCCAACACAAGGTCAAAGCGAAGACAGTGCTCAAACATCTAGAAACCATGGCCTCTACTATAACTCTAGTTCCACTAGCCAGACTACATATGAGAATTCTACAATGGCTACTCTTTTCCTAGTGGTCTCTTCAGCAGCTGCCTCTGTCTCATCCCATTTTAATAATGGAATCTTGCAAAAAGGACCTTCATTGGTGGATCCAGCCCAATCAACTAATGATAGGGAGACCATTCATTCCTCACCAACCTGTTGCTACTGTGACCACGGATGCCTCTCAGATAGGGGGGGCATTATCTAGGAAGGACAGTCCAAGGCACATGGCAAGAACACGAGGCTCACTTGCATATCAGTGTTCTAGAGATGAGAACAGTGCTACTAGCATTGCAAGCACTTCACAACTTTCTTCCTCTAGGGACAATAGCAATCCAATCAGACAATATGTCAGTGGTATGGTATATAAACAAACAAGGGGAAACCAAATCCTACCCCCTATGTCGAGAGGCTCTATGTGTTTGGCAGTGGGCGATATCTTCCCAACGCTTTCTAGTTGCAACGCATATCCGGGGAGAACCAGTGTGATAGCCGACAAGCTCAGCAGGGCAATCTTGATGCCTCATGAGTGGTCTCTGAATCAGAAAGTCGTGAAACAGATTTTCGGCAAATGGGGACAGCCTTGCTGAGATCTGTTTGCCACCCCAATGAACTCCAAATGCAGCAGCTACTTCACGCTTATCCCCCCACCGGGGGAGACACCAAGAGATGCACTCGTCCACAATTGGCCTTCGGGACTTCTTTATGCTTTTCCTCCCTTTCTGCTAATATAGAAAGTGATCCAGAAAGCAAAGACTTTGGGAAGCAGAATGATTCTCATCACTACTTACTGGCCTCATCAGATTTGGTTCCCCTTTCTTGGGCCTCACCTTCTGGATGATCCATGGACTCTGGACCCATTACCAGACGTTCTGACACATATGTCAGGCACATTCCATCCCTGTCACCACACCCTCAACTTGACAGCATGGCTGCTCTACTTCCATCCCTAGTCATGCTTCATGATTTCTCCCCTGTGGTTACACATATCCTGACGTCTTCTCATAAACCTTCTACGAGAAAATTGTACACTAGCAAATGGAAAAGATTTTCTCTCCGGGCACAAGCTAAGAACATAGATCCATACACAGCCTTCAGTCCCTTGGTGTTAGAATTTCTAACCAAACTTTTCCATCAGGAATCAGCTGCTGCTACAATCAAAGTTCAATTAGCAGCTATCTCCAATTTTCATTTGGGACAACATGAACATAATCTTATGGCTCACAGATTATGTAGATCATTTTTAAAAGGCACTATCTTACTAAGACCTCCTTTTCAATAACCTGTATCTCCCTGGGATCAAAATTTTGTTCTTTCAAAACTTACCTCACCACTTTTTGAAACTTCACATACATGTGATTTAAAGTTCCTTTCATGGAAGACCATTTTTCTGGTAGCCATTACATCCACCAGAAGAGTGTCAGAGCTGCAAGCACTCTCAGTCAAACCTCCTTATTTGATATTTCATAGAGACAGTGTTTCCCTTTGCACTAACCCTTCCTTCATCCCCAAGATTTGTTCACAATCAAACATTAATCAAACTATTGAACTGCCAGTCTTCTTTCCAAATCATACAAACAAAGCAGAATATAAGTTTCATCAACTTGATGTACACAGACAGTTAAGGTTCTACCTACACAGAACCAAACAGTTTAGATCAGACCAATTATTTGTATCTTTTTCAGAGATGAGAAAAGGAATGCCAGTCTCCAAGATAACGTTATCAAGCTGGATTTCAAATTGCATATATTTTATTTACTCTTCTAATGGCAAAGAACTTCCCATTCAAAATTAAAGCTCATTCCACCAGATCTATATCCACATCTGCCACTTTTCAAGCCAGAATTCCAATGGGCAGTATATGTGCAGCAGCAACTTGGGCTACCCCTCATACCTTTATTACTTGTTACAAATTGGACTTGGCCTCCAGGAGTAGAGCCTCCTTTGGTTCCACGGTTCTTAGTAGTATATTCCCATGAGCCACTCGAGAAAAAGATGCTAGGGACGCTGTCCCATATGTAAGAATGAAGGCGAGATAGGACTACAAAACATAAATAAGTTATGTACTCACCATAATGTTCCATGTTTGTAGTCCATCTCGCCCTTCATTCTTACAAACCCACCCACCTACCCCCGTCCATGTATCCTTAGAGGATTTGGAGGCAAGAGAGTGTCTATCTTCCTTAGGGTTGGAGATCTTTCATCTTTGTTTTTCCTTGTGGAAATACTTTATATCACTTTTATAGACAGCAGCAAACAAGATCTGCGGATTCTTACTAGTGCATTATGGGATACCTACCATGCCACGAGCCGACTTAGAGCTTTGTAATTAGCCGAGATGGACTACAAACATGGAACATTATGGTGAGTACATAACTTCTTTCTTCATCATATAGCCGCTGTTTATAAGGTTGATTTATTTTCTTGGTTAACAGTGTTCTGCAGACAGCTATTTCTGTCAGTTGTGTTCCCATATACAGCTCTAGTGCAAGTTTGGTTAGAGACCTTTCTATTGTTTCAGAGAATGATCCGGAGTCTGATGAGGATAACATTAATTTCCTAGCTGACACTGAGTCCAGTCACTCTGATTCTTTAGAAGGTAAACCTTAGCTTAAGTCCAAACAAGTGATCTGAAGTTGTTAGTTTTCATTCAGTCCTTGGTTATTGGGTTTGGATCCAATCCTCACATCCAATTCAGCCATTACTGAGCTCATGGACACCTAAAAGCTCTCGAGCTTCTCCCTACCCATAATGCATCAACACCTAACATATCTCAGGTCTTGTTTGGTGCTTTCGAGAAATAGACATGGTCATCTCAGTTCTCGACCAAATGTTTAAAGATAAGTCTTTATTCACCTGGTTCTTCTTCATATTGCCTTTTTTCTTACATATAGTGTATCCCCTTTTGCTTACCATTGCTGGTATTTTGGTACAATTTAATCTTTTGCTATGATTTATTTCTTTAACTTTACTTTTTACACCTTCAGTGTGCTTTTCTGTACCATTTTTGGTATTGTTTTCCTCCTTTGCCTCTTCCTTAAAAAAATATTTTTTTTCTTGATCCTTCCTTTTTTCTACATCTACCTTAAAGATATCCAAAAAAGGTCCTTCAGGGATTAAAAAATGCAAAAAGTGTGGCCATAAGCTGTCTCTCTTGGATGCACATGATCTGTGTGTAAATTGTCTGGGCCCAGATCATCTTAACATAGACTGTGTTTTCTTTAAAAATTTCAACCAGTGAGCGATCACAGATCATAAAAATAAACTGATCTTAAAGGGTTTACTACCTACAACCTGTTTAGAACCAATTGCTGTGACTCAACACCCTAAAATTACTTCCAAGGAGACTGCAAAAAAAGTTCCCTAAACCATATGACTCTTCTACTCCATCCTCGATAGAACCTCCAAGAAAGAAGTATAAATCAGATCCAAAGGCTTCCATTTTGAAACTGGATCTCAAATCTGCTAAGACTTCTTTGGATCTGAATTTGTTGGATCCAAAGCCTCTGCCAAAAACTAGATATTTGCCTTCCATTGACCCAGTGCCATCTAAGGTCCCATCTCCCATTCTGGAGAGATGGCATTCAAAATCCCCTTCTATTGCCTCATCTCATTCTTCCATGATCTCACCGAAGCCAACATGGATAGGATGATGAGGAAATTTCTCTTGGTGCAGATACAGATGGGGGTTCTCCTGGCTCCAACCCCTTTGGGTCAGGAAGTCTTGGTCTGCCTTACCCCTCCACTACCTACCCTCCCTCCACAGCTACTTTTCCAATCCAACAGTTCATTTCAGAACTCTTGGATCCAAGTTTGCGGAGACCATCTCGATCAGATCTGAGGATAGTTGTATCCTCAGATGCAAGGAGTTTCTCTGAGCATCCTAGTCAAATGGATGAGTTTGGAGCCAGAGGGTCCTTGGAGCTGTATAGTCCTGGTCAGATCCAAGGTGTTGGAGGTAACTCCGAAGTTTTCGGAGCCATTTCTTCCCCTTGGAGCCTCGGGTGTGGCAGCCCAACTCTGACTTCTGCCTCAGGTGGATTGCCTTAGGGGTAGACGGTGATGATTGGGGCTTCCTTCTCCCTGGGACATTCTGCCTTTGAGGTAGTGGCAAGAGTGTTTTCTCCTTCAGCTAGAGGGACAGTCCCCCCCCCCCTCTGATCTCCCTTCAGGATCTCATTTGCCTCTGTGCCTTGAGCCATGACATTCGACTCCACAGGGACAGTCAGGCTATCCTCTCCAATTTACCCAGCAGAGTATCACCATCGCTTCTGATACTTCTCCAGAGCATTCCATAAAAGCAGTAGAAAAGCTTGGAAGATGTAGATCAGTATGTATGTATACCTTTAAGAAGCTTTCCATGGGCTTGCACATGTGTAAATACTGAGCACGTGTGAGCCAGACTACCATTTTGTAGAAAGCTGTTGAGATGTAAGCATGCATGTATGTAATGGTCTGTCAGTTAATCAGTTTGTTTATATTTTATGTTGCTGCTAACCATCCTGATGTATTTTTATATAATAAAGCATATAGATGAACTACCCACCTGTTCATCTTGAATCATAACATAGGACGAGTGACATGGTGTCAGAATGAAATGAAGAATCAAGACCAGGAGGCACTCAGTTAATGTTGGAGGAATATAGAGGAATGGATCATCCCTATTGTACTTACAACTCTAAAAACAGGTCAGAAACAAATTCCAGGTATTAAAACTTGCTTAAATGATTTATTACTCAAAAAATACAAAACAAAGCACTCAGAATGCTCAAAATGAATTTCTAGTTAAACGAAATGTCCAAAACTGCAACATATTGATAAAAATATTCAAAATAGTTACGAAAATGTTTGAAACAATGTCTGAAAATGTATAAAATAATGAAAATGACCACATTTTTTTGATATGTGCCACTTTTCGCATTAATTAAAGCTATTCAAAGGATCCAAAGTGTACAAAGTGGTTGCAAGTTTGTGCAGTATTACACTACATTTTTTTCACAGTATACCATTTCAAAGCTTATTTCACAAAGTACAGTATTTCAAAGAGTTTATTGTACATTTGAATGTCATTACAAGTACCTGGTGTGTGTGCATGTTAATATATAATTACAAGTGGGCCAGGACTGCATTGTGTTTTACTATAATTAGTTGGCATGGCAGATGGATTTTGTAGACCAGCTCCACTTGTATTTGATAATAATATTGCAGAAATTGGAGAGTATTTGAGCAAGAGTATGTTATTTTCATACAAGCTGCATTTACTGATAAAGATGCTCATATAAAGGCATTTATTCTGCTTAATTTAGCTGATTCTGAAGGCACTGAAAGAGAGTGTTCATTTGTGTATGCACCTGCTGTGTTAGCAGAGGAGGGGGAAAACTGCCATATAGTGGTACTGACTTAAACAAGGAAAGATCCCAAGCATTTGAAACATAAATTTAGAGAAATGTGTAACTCCCAAATGAATATTACAATGGAAAGGCACTTATTTTATTCAAGGGATCAAAAGCCTGGGGAAACCTTTACAGCATATATAACTGGCTTGAGAAACAAAGCTATAGCATGCAGATTTGGTGATTTAAGGGATGAGATGATAAAAGACAGTCTTGTGTGTGGTATCAAAGATGATGCTTAGAGAAAGATTTTGCTTCATGACAGTGATTTAACTTTGAATGAGGCCATTGAGATTTGCAGTTATATAAGCTCACAGAAAAGCACACAGATATGATTACAAATGAGAAACGCATGCTTCCCAGTATCTTCTAGTGCTCATATTGATAGTATGCAGCATGTGGTTAAAAGAAACAGGCCCAAGCACATGGCAGCAGCTGTGAGTCCTGTAACAGTCCCTGGTAAACCCTGTAGCTTTCTAGCAAATTCCAGCACATGCACAGTCTCAGTGAAGTGCAATGGTGAGTCAGCAAGCTCAAAGGATGTTCCCTCACCTAGCCTCATAGTCAACTGTTGTAATTGTGGTGGCAGTCATGTGTCTGAAAGACAAAAGTGCTTAGCTTTTGGTTAGCAATGCCATGAATGTAAAAAAGTGGAATAATTTCCAAAGATTTTGTAAATAAAAAGAGGCTCATTATTTTATTAGACAAAAACATTCAAGGAGACAAGTTGATCGATTAGAAAGCTGTGACCCTACTTTTTATGTTGATGGTATATCTGTGCTTAATAAAACAGTCAATGCAGTAGATTTATGGGCAAAGAATGAAGTATTTTGTACTGTTTGGATAAATGGAAAACCTACAGAACTCAAAGTTGTCAGAGGTTCAAAGTGCAATGTTATGTCAGCAGGACCATTTGCTAGAGTATGTGCTGGTGAGAGGTTTGATTTCGCAAAGTGTGACGTGCAATTCAACCCTGTGTTTCCAAAAGTCAAACATTCCTCTTGTGCTGTGCTGGTGATGCCATAACAAGGCAGAAACATGCATGTCTACAGCTAGAGGGGTTTGGCTTTATTGGCCTGAAATTGTCCATAAATAGACTTAAAAAATAAAAGTAAAAGAAAAAGTCATGGACATTCAGACTTGCCATTTAGCTGAAACACCTGATATCCTTAAAGGGTTATTTGCATATATCCCATGTTGTCTCTTATACAAGAGGTTTAAGGTATCACACACTGAAAAGTCTAGTTTTGATAGATGTTTCTTTTTGTAGTCCATGGTAGTCTTCACAAAGTTATTTCTGACAATGGTACACAGTTTACAAGCCAGCAGTTCAAGAGACTTGCTGAAGAGTGGGACTTTATTCATGTTGCAAGTAGCCTTGAGTACCCACTGTCAAATGTTTGGCAGAACATGCAGTTCAAAGTGAGAAACAGTTATTAGAGAAGTCAAAATGAGACAATAGTGATGTTTTTCTGAATCTTCTGAATCTCAAAAATGTTCCTTGTGATAAACATCTTGGTTCACCTGTACAAAGTATTTTGTCAAGTCAAATCAGAACCATACCAATCAGTAGCAATCTGTTGATTCCCTGTGCTAAGCACAACAAAGCTGTGAGAGCTCAACTCATGAAAAAGGGTTTGTCCCAAAAGTACTATTATAAGTCCAGCAAACCACTCAATCCATTATGAGAAGGGGAGATAGTGAGGATATAGATGTCCAAAGGTTTTGATCAGATTGAAGTCATGAAAAGTGTATGTCCAGAGCTGAGATCGTACATTGCAGAATCACAAGCAGTAGAATTTAGGTGAAATCGGAAACATTTGGTGCCTGTGTCTGAGCCTGTATTGCAGCTCCTTGCCTGTGAAAAAGACTTCAGATCTCAGAGTGAGTCATCCAATGTTCTAGTTCCAGAGGACATTCCAGTAAATATCCCTGCTTCTGAGAAGATTCCTGAAACTCCTGAAACAGATTGTTCACCAATGACTGTCCCTTTTGCTAAACCCAGTCCTAATTGTTATATCATTAGATCAGTTTGCATTTCCAGACCGTGTTCCAGATACATGGCAGCTTGGACATGAATATTGTGTTTATTTCTCAGTGTCTATATAATTGCATGTTTTTTCAGATGTCATTTTGTTGTGGGCAATTTACTAAAGAGGTGGGATGTAGATCAGTATGTATGTATACCTTTAAAAAGCTTTCCATGGGCTTGCACATGTGTATAAATACTGAGCACATGCGAGCCAGATTGCCATTTTGTAGACAGCTGTTGAGATGTAATGGTCTGCCAGTTAATCAGTTCATTTATATGTTATGTTGCTGCTATCCATCCTGATGTGTTTCTATATAATAAATAAACAAACTACCCCACCTGTTCGTCTTGAATCATAACACAGGACGAGCGACAGAAGAGAAAGTGCAAAAGGAGGCACTTAATTCCCTTCAGGAATCTATCACTGAAGATGCCTATTTTGATGAAGGGGAAGGATCCCCTAGATCACCATCTGAAGACATCCCATTTGGAGACATTCTAGAAATTGTTAAACAAAGGGATGGTTGGTCCTCCCACAATCTTTCTCCAGAGGAATCAGGTTCCTGGAGGCATTTGGATCTAGCCTGTGTACCTCTTGGGACACTCCGCCCACTGATGAGCTCAGTGATTTGGTCTCTCAGTGGGCATGGAAGGTACTGACTCGGTTGAACCTATCCCCAAGAGACCAGATCAAATTCTGGCACCACTAGCAGGAAGAGAATTCTAGATTAAGGGATTACATGTGGATTCCTTGGTCATGGCAGTAGGCACTAAGATAGAACTTGTGGAACAAAGTTCCACTGTCCATTCCTGTAACAAGACGTCTGGGGCTCTGGACAGGTTTGGGAAGCATGTCCATACTTCAGCAACCTTCGCTCGTAGATCACTGAACCGTTTTTCATATTTTACTAGGTTGCAAAGAGATTTGATAAAAGAACTGTCAAATTCTCTTTCAGGGACCACTACTGCTGAGACTCAGGCTTCTGTGGCCTCACAGTTGGTGACCCTACAGTCCATTTTAAATTTGTCCATGAGGGTACCTCAAGGGCAGTGGGTTCAAGCATTTCAAGTAGGAGGCATGCATGGATGTGCTTGCATGACTCTGGGAGCCCTTCAAGTCATCTTTTGTCAATGCCCCTTTTGATGGAACTTCTTTATTCAGCAACAAACTGAAGGATACACTCTCCAGGTGTAAAAAAGATGGAAGGATTCTCTGCTGTGGGATTATGTTTTTTGACCCCTCAAGGGACCTTCTCTATAAACCAATGAGGAGGACAAAAAATGGGGTTCAAAAAATTTCAAAATTCTTTCCAAGATCCACGTGGAGACAGTTCTCTCAGAGGCGGGGGGGGACTCAAATGGAAGCTGCTTCCCATGCAGCAGAGGTAGCATACAAAACCATGGGTCTAGAGTTTCTTTCTCTGATAGACCCTATCAGCACTTCTGAAAGGAAGCCCGATTGTCTCCCTGTGGAGGCAATTGGGGATCATCTATCCCTGCACCAGAGAGCCGGGATAGATATCACAAAAGATACATGGGTGCAGAGGATCATTTCCAGAGGTTATAAAATTCCCTTTTCCCTTCAGCCCCCAACCTCATGCAGGTTTCTCTGTGTTCCACCCAATCACAGGAAAGCAGCAGCACTAGAAATTCAAAAGCTGCTAGAAAAAAGAGTGATCCAAGATGTCCCACCAGTCCATATAGACTCCAGAACTTGCTCAAGATTCTTTGTAGGGCCAAAGAAAACAGGGGACTGGAGACCAATTTTGGATCTCAGCAACTTGAACAAATCAGTTTGACACACAAAGTTTCAGATGGTCATAGTTCAGTCCATTTTTCCCTTTTTGGGTAAGGATGACTGCATGTGCTTGATAGACCTTCAAGACACATACTATCACATAAAAATGAACAGGCAGTCCAGAAGTTAGTTATGCTTCCAGCTGGGAGCCAGTCATTACCAGTTTATAGCCCTGCCCTTTGGTCTCACCACAGCTCCCAAGATGTTTATCAAATGTATGGTGGTGGTAGCAGCTCACTTGAGAATGCAGGGTTTCCAGGTGTTTCCATATCTAGACGACTGGCTCATCACTGCCCCGACCAGGCCTATACTTATAAGAGCAAGAGATCAGGTACTCCAAACTTGCTCCCTTTTAGGAATCACAATAAATTACAACAAATCTCAATTATAACCATCTCAAACACTGGAGTTCATAGTGACAGTTTTCAGCATTGTATCTGTGACAGCTTCACTTACTCTAGCGAGAGTACAAACAATAATATCTCAGGTCATGAAAATTGTTCATAATACAAAGATTTCAGCCCAGTCAATTCTTCAAGCCTTGGGGTCAGTGCCAGCTACCATAATATTAGTCCCTCTGGCAAGATTTCATAAGAGAATTCTTCAATGGATGGTAGCAACACAATTGTCAATTCTTTATCTAAAAATGTCAGTCCAAATAAGGATCACTCAGGCATGCAAGAAATACCTTTGATGGTGGATATGATTAGATCAGGTTATAAAGGCCGTCTTTTCATTCTCTCTCAACCCAAGGCCATATTGACCACAGACACATGCCAGACTGGGTGGTGGGAGCACTTCCTGGAGAAAACAGTCCAAGGCACTTGGTAACACGAAGAGACCAATCTCCATATCAATATCATAGAGATGAGAGCATTGCTCTTAGCATTGCAGGCCTTTCCGAAAGCTCTTCCTTTAGGGACAGTTGTGATTCAGACAGACAATATGTCAATAGTTTGGTACATCGACAAACAAAGAGGAACCAGATTTTACCCCTTGTGTCGAGAAGCACTCAGAGTGTGGCAATAGGTGATATCATCCAACTGCTTTCTGATAGTAATCCACATTCTGGGGAAATCCAATGTCATAGCAGACAAATTGAGCAGGCCCATTCTATTACCTCACAAATGATCTCTCAACATGAAAGTGATAGAAATGATTTTCCGTCAATGGGGCCAGCCTTGCTGTGATCATTTTGCTTCTCCCCTAAACAACAAATGCAGCCGCTTCTTTGCCCTGACCCCCCCCCCCCAGTGTGGGAATTACCTAGGGATGCTCTGCTCCACAGTTGGCCCCCAGGTCTCCTCTATGCTTACCTCCTGACTTTCTTGATTCCCCAGGTTTCTGCAAAAATCTGTCAGGTTGAAGAGCAAAGTCATCCTCATTGCACCTTACTGGCCTCAATAGGTTTGGTTCCCCTTCCTGTGGCCTCATCTGATTTACTCACCTTGGATTATGGATCTGATTCTAGACCTCCTGTCTCACCTGACAGGCACGATTTACCCGGATATCTCAAACCTAAATCTAACAGCATGGTTTCTCTACTTCCGTTAAAAGCTAGACAACCTATGCTGTTGTCCCCTGTCCATCATATACTTTTATCTTCCCATAGACCTTCTATGAGGAAACTTTACAAAAGTAAATGGAAGACATTTGCAAACTAGGTGCAATTATCATATTCCCAAATTATGTCATCATACTTCACGGGGGTCTTACACAGACCGATGACTGGTGTCTTAGCCACAATCTCAAACTAAATGCAAATAAATGCATCATCATTCCTTTTGGTAAAAACAATGTCCCTTCACACTATCAAATTAACTACAGTACCCTATGTAGCTACAAAGTGGTAAGGGATCTGGCATCATGAGTAGACTGCGACCTTAACTTTGCCCATCATGTGTCTACTTTAGTAAAGAAGGTGTTCTATGTAGCGCACTTGATTAGCAAAGGCATAACCTCTAGAGCAAAGGAGGTTATAACCCATCTATATTCGGCACTAATCAGGCCCATAATTGAATATAACACCCCGTTTTGCATGTAATGTACAAAGCGCCTGCAGCAATTTGAGAGACCTCAGAAGTTTCTAACAAAGAAGATCAAGGGACTCTAGCATGTGCCTTAAATAGACTGACTAAAGTCCCTGTCACTATACTCTGTATCATATAAACTTCTTAGGGGAGACTTATGCCTGGCTTATAGAGCAATCTCTAACCCAAACTTAATGATTTTTCTGCACATTCATAAATCAAATGGGACTAGAGCTACCCATTCCAGGGACCTGAATATGGCCTGTGACTTGAATAGGATGTGTTAGAGGGACTGATTTGTCTCCCAGTGACTGCTGCTTCTTTGGAATAGGCTTCCAATTCATGTGCAGCAGAGTACATCTATGACACTGTTCAAAAGGAACCTGGACGAGTGGATGGGGCACCTGAAATTTATACCAGGGATACCACCCACAACCCTCATGCATATGGGTAGTCATTACTAAATACAGTCCTGGGTATTGACTATCTACGGCATTACATTTGGATGAAATGGCTAGGCTTGAAATGACCTCCAGGTTGATAGCCTAGTAATATCCTATGATTCTAAGGCTATATTTGTAAATTTACTTTACAGTACATGTTTTACAGTTTGGATGATTTATCAGCATCTTTACCCTTAGCATAAAAGTCTCATATTAAAAAAAAAAATGTTTCTAATTTTACTCAGGTCTCAAAGCATGCTTTGAGAAATGTGCTAGAATTTGTAGATACAGTCTCGAGAAGGGCTGTTTCTTCTGCTGTATTAAGACAGTATTCTTGGTTATGCAATCAAAACTTTTCTGATGATTTAAAAGCTAAAATTTTGAATGCACCTTTAAGTTCTGAATTAGTGTTTGGGCCCTTTGTTACACAGATTCTCAAACAGTGGGAGGATAGAAGCAAATTAAGGCATGGGGTATCTATGAGGCTCATGTAACAAAGTTCTTCCCAGACAAGGCATCTTCCTTCGAAGTGTAGAACAAACAAAAATCCCATTCAAACAAAAGTCAGGGATCCAAAAATGAATATCAGGAGGATAATTCTTCAAAACCAAACAAAGATTCCTTTCTGAAAAAGGATCAACCCCCTGCAAAGTACTGACTGTGCCATATTACAGTGTCAGGCCCAGTGTAGCACTCTTAGCACTGAGTTTAAGACCACGGCTTTGGCAGTATTTGTTAGTCAGTGATAGGGCTTCTTGAAGAATGCTGGTGTCTGCAGGGTAGTTGATGATAATCCCCAACTTTCAATCATCTGCAGACTTTGTCAGCCATAAACCTTCAGCATTTACTTCCATTTCAGAGAAATAGATGCCAAAAAGGAACAGGCACAGTACTGAGCCCTGGGGGACTTCACTATTGACTGCCCCCTTGGTGGAGGTGGCCTCACCTATTTTTACCTCCTAGTTCCTATCAGTGAGCCAGTTGGCTATCCAGTGGGCAATGAAAGGGTTTATACCTTAATTAGTGAGCTTGTCTATAATGCCTGAGTGGAGTATTGTATCAAAAGTCTTGGCCAGGTCGAGGTAAGCTGTGTGCACTGTCTTGCCTTCATCCATTGCTTTAGTGACCCTCTCAAAAAAGTCCATCCGATTTAGTAGGCACAACCTTCCTTTAACAAAGCTGAACTGTAACAGGGTCCAGTGTTTGCACATTACCAATATCCTCATTTGTCCTGCGCATGATGGTTCTTTCCATGGCCTTACATCTGAGGCTTGTCAGACTTATGGACCTGTAGTTACTCGTATGAGTGGTCAGACCTCCTTTGTGCAGGGAAATTACTGTAGCCATCTTCCATTCCTTGGGCACAAAACCTGACTGTAGGCTCTAACTGAAAAGTGATTCAAGTGCACCAGAAAGGTCATATTTCACACAATTTATTATGCATCCTGGGATGTTATCGGGGCCCATCGATGCAATGTTTTTGGCCTTAGAAAGTGCATTCATGACCTGTTTCCTAGTAATGGTTGGGGAGAATTGCAGTACACAGTATTTCCTTTGGACTCTGGGAGGTTGGAGTGGGGGGTGGTGGGAGAAATTTGAGCTAAACCTGTCATCCAAAAGATTGGCAATGGCCTCCAATTCAGTGTGGGTGATGCCATTTACAATAAGTTCTGCACATTGTTGTGTATTTCCCCTGAAGTTACAGACATAGCTGTAGAATGCTTTGTGGTTGTCCTTTGCCTGAGAATTCAAATGTAACTTTGAAGCATTATTTAATCCTCTCAGCTGCCTGTTTAAATTGGTCTGGGTTTTTTTAGTATGTATGGCTTTGTTCCTCTTACTCTTGGCCAATATTTTTTTTCTTTTGTTGTATAACTGATTGATATTGTGATTCCATCAGGGTGGCTTGTCTTTTGAGTTTGTCTTATACTTAATATGAGTGGGCACAGCTCACTCTATACATCTATCAATATGACTGTACAGAGATTTTGTAAATAGCTCAGCATATGCTATAGTGTTTACTGGGCTTGAGGGTGCTTGGAATTTAGCCAAGATGTCACTTGGTAGAGAGAGGTTAGCCTTTGAATAGTTCCTAACGTTTTTTTGGTTTCACTGAATCTCCAGATTTAATTTTTATTTCAAACAATACTACCTTATGGTCAGATCTGACGAATGAAGACATTACATTGGGTGAGTGACATCAGCCCCCCCTCCATGTTCATGAGTACAAGGTCAAGGATGTTTGTACCCTGGTAGGAGAATGGACCAACTGTTCCAGGATGTTGGTATTAACAAAGGTTAGGAATTGCTGGACTTGTGCATTAGAAATTGTGTAGGAATCCCAATCTCTAGAGGGGAAGTTGAGATCCCCCATGAATATCATATTGGGTTGGATGATGAGAATATAGTATATTGAGATAGGTAGTATGGGTTTCTTGGGACATGGAAGGAGACCTATAGGTTGCAAAGATATGGTACAAGACCATGTCTATGGTGAGTTGCAGATGTATAAATTTCAGTTGGTCTTATATTTTAACTAGTCTGGATGTGAGGTTGTTTTTAATATAGACCGAGACTCCTCCACCTTTAGTAGTTAAGTGTAGTAGCTGGTCTAAAGGTGTGAAAGGCATTATAACCTTGCATTTCTGAGGTACTCTTTGCAACTCTAAACAATATCTCCATTGCTACACAGATGTCTACACTCTCCAGGCAGAGGAAAGTTTGCATGGAGTGAAATTTCTTGTCAAGATTTCTAGCACTGAGCAGTACCATCCTCAGATATTCCTTCATAGGTTCAGTTAAGTCAGGAGGTTTATCAGTTTGGCATTACCTAAAATGGCACTATAGGGGGTGGAAAAGGTCTTTGCCAATATCCCAAAGCCTAGATGGGATAAGTGCAGACCACCCCTGGCAAAGCAGCATGGCCTGTCAACCATGTACTCCCAGGCCATCAAATGTTGTACCCATTTGGACTGACTACAGAAACCAAGCCAACTGTTAAAATCAGTCATCCTCTGTTGGTAACATTGCATCATCCTTGGAAAAGGTAGTATGATGCTCAGTGCTAGGCTGTGCCTGAGACTTGTAATCAGTGAACTCGATCATGCCTCCCTTCACATGGTCAAGGGAGGTTCATCTCAGGTCATTAACACTCACATGGATTATGACAGAGTCATACTGGTACATGTGGTTCAGTGAGATGAGTGCCTGTGTGACTTGATGGATCCTAGTCCTGGAAAGGCAGCCAACCGTAACTCTCTCCTTACTCAATCTGGTGAGGAGGATATCGGTGTGCCTCACTATGGAATCAACAGTGACCAGGAAATTTGGCTGTGCACAGGTTTGTCTTA